>NW_010416021.1:18288-36202 GCF_000710305.1 Buceros rhinoceros silvestris | reverse complement strand
CTTTCCCTGGCTTCCAGCTCATCTGTTTTTTGCCCTCAGGTGTGCTTAAAGGCCAGGTTCCCAAACTCTAAGTACCTGAGATCTTTTCAGAAATGTGACTGACTCAGGCACTTCTGAAGGTGTTACTTTCAGGGTCCAGCATTTTAACAAACCCCTGTAATTTCATAAATTCAAGCATTCTCATAGAATATGTGATCAGACACATAACCAACACAGTGAAGACAAGGTGACAGACAGAACCACAGCTTTGCCTTGACAGGTAAATTTCATTTTCCTTTAAAATCTGCCCCATATTGGCTGATGCTACACCCACATGAGCATAAATCCTACGATCACAACCCTCCACTGATGCAATTGTGCTAATCTTTTGCTTCGGTGGGCATCTGGCATCCAGATCAACCCACCACAGGTAATCTACCTGGCTCAGTGCTTGAAGAAGCATTAGCTTCTGCTTCAGTGGAGAGCTCAGAGAACACAGACAGCTGTGCTGTCAGCAAGATGCACGGGGAAATTTGGCTGCACCACTTCCACCTAAGCTAATATTGGACATTGTGTCAGAAGAGGAACACACAGAGTGGCATGTTTGTTATATGTGAGGAGGGGGTCTAGGATCCTTTTGATACCACTGCACTGCTCTGAATGCCTTTCACCTGGACCTGCCAACACCACCATACCTCGCCCCTCCTTTCTTGTCCACTTGATCACTTCACCTTTAAGACACTTTGTCCCCTTATGACATTAAAATCGTTTAAAGAAAGAAGGTGAATTTGCTCACCGAGCAAGCTGCTACCTTTGTGCTACCCTCACACCCGCCTGTTCTGCTCACTGACCCCACTGAGCCATTCAGATCTGCTCCAAGTGCTGCTTCAAGGTAAGCTCTGTGGGTGACAAGACAACAGCCAAAGAAGCTGATGGAGCTTTCAGCAAGGCAGAAAAAACAGCTAAGTATAAAGGAGCAAAGGAAATGCATGCTGCAGACACAGCCAGGACCGTAACTGGCCCAGCTTTGCGTCCTGTCTGGCAACGGTCTCGTATTACAGCTGTACACAAGGTCCCTCAATAAGACGGTGGCCCAGCATGCTAAGCACTCCGCAAACCATCCCCACTCTGGTGTGCTTTCACCTGCCTGGTTTAGGATGCGTCAGAGGACAGGTAAATAACTGCATGGTGACAAATGAAGCACATTTCTATGGGGAACCTCCGTAGCAGAAAGTTGTAACTAAGTCAAGGGGGGCTGAATTCTCTCTCCTCTTACGACTGAGAACAGCTACAGCCCTAATGAATGATTTCAAGCCCTGCTGTATTACCTAGTGCAATCTAAAATGGTGACCTGTTCAGATGGCTGGATGTGTCTAGCTGCTCTATGATGAGGGAAAATAGTAACAAAGCATGTGAAGCAGAATGGACTTAACATGAGTAAGTCTATGTTAAAAATCAGACTTGCATAAATCCTTACAATTATTCCTCTGGTTTTAGTGTTTAAAAGAAATCATAACCAGTTTTAATAATGTTTTCCTTGTTTTGAACAGTTTCTTTGGTTCATGTTGCTATGGAGGGGGCATTGATTTTGCCTACACCCTGCCCCAAACCAGAAATGACAGAAGAAGCCGTATACTTCAGTCTCCTGTGGATCTGCTCCTTTTGCGGTATCAGGCAAAGCAGACATCACCCCGTACTACGCTGAAGAGCTATCTGGAGCGTCAGACTCCCCCAAATCCATGGTTATCACTTGTCCCAAGATAGTGAATGACTCTGGCTATTGACAGACAGTTGTGGGTAGAGAGTTGTCACTTCTCACTGCCACTGTGCTTGACTCTCACCGTGCACCGCCCTCAACTGAGCCAGCCTGGTCGGCACACACTCCATTCAGTGGCAGAGAAGGCTGATTGCTCCCTTTGCACTGTGGGCTGGGAGCATGCAGATGCTGGCTGCTCCTGTCTTTGCTGAGTGCTGCAGGCTGAACCTTGCTAACTCTATTGCTTGTGAACCTGTCTCACCAGGAGGAGATGGAGCTTTCTGTTATGGGGACGGTACAGTGTAGGTCCATTGGATTTGCTGCAGCGGAAAGACAAAGAGAAATTAATCTGGTGTGACAGAGTTGGTTTTTTCCATCTTCAAGATCTATGAGATGAGATTTTGGCATGTATTTGCACCTCCATCCCCCATGGTCAGCTGAACAGTTTCAGAGGCTGCGGACTACAGCAATTCCCTGATGAATTCTACCTTCTCAAGCAAGCTGAGGAGTAAATAAAATTAATCTGTCTGTTCAGATCCTGTTGAATGATGAACAGAGTCGTGAGCAAATGCAGGTAGAAAGAACGAAGTGCTGACTATCCACTTCCAGCTCAAGTTCTGATTTCAGCTCACTTGGATCATTTAGCTCGGGGTTATTAGCATGCATCTAGTTAACACTGAAACCTTCACTACCTGTCACCTCTGACAGAGAGTATTTGTCAGCAAGGACTGTGTCACTTCTTGGAGAGATTTCAGGGTATGTATCTCAATAGGGGCTTTGCTTCCAGGCTGTATAGAAAGGGGGTATAAGGAAGCTGTGCTGGGGCCACACTGACCCCAGTGATGGCTGTGGTCCCGGGGGAGATCTGGAGAGTGTAAGTGCGACCACGTGGATGGTATTAGCAGAGCTGATGACTGTGCCTCCCTGCACTGAAAAGAAAGGCAATAGAAAAGTGATTTTTACTAAACAGGGGTAACAGAAAGAAAAAGAACCTGTCTGCAGCCATCCCCCTGCTCTGAATACAGGAAATGCGGTTTCACGTTGATATGTGCTGGGCACTGGTTATTCAGGACAGGCCAGCTGAATCAAGGTTGTTTCAGCCAGCTTCAGAGAAGACTGTTCAGATAAGCAAGGGTCAGATAGCTAAGTCATCTTACTTCATCAAGCTACCAATGTGGGCAAGACTCAGTACTTTTAGCTGAAGGACATTATTTTTGCTTACTGAGCCAAACTTGGGGAAATTAGTGAACCATAATTTTAACTGTGAGAACTGGTTAGCACGAGCAGGTGTATAAATCCGCCTTCAAAGGTCCCTCTTGGACCAGGTTTTGAACATCTAGGTAGCTGCATTTCCTTATGTTTTGCGGACCTGGCTGCTGCTCTGTCCCTTTGTCTTGGCTGAAAGCTGGCACAAGCACCAATGGGCTTTGAGTGGTTTTAACCTCCCTTCAGCTCCAGAGAAGACCCGACCAGATAAAGAACTGGTGAATGACATAGGGAGTACAAAGACAATGTTTGAATCACTTATTCAAGGATTCAGCTTTTAATTTCTCATAGGGGAGCTGCTATAACAAGCAGTCAGAGAATTGCACGCACAGCCACGCAGGGCTCACTCTGCAATAACGCTCACCTAGAGCGCTGCCTGCACAAGTTACAGAGGGGTTTCTGATGGCCTGGTTGATGTTGCCTTTTGCATTCCCCTTCAGGAAACACACATCAAATCAAAGTGCCATGCTATTCCTAAGCACAGAGGAAGACAGGAGTGCTCTGGATTGACCAAAGCTGCCATCTACTTACATCACAAGCATCTCCATAAGTGGCTTTACATTGCACCAGCATGTCCCTGACCCCTACCCACTCCATCGCACTCCAACCTCATAGCTCCTTTATCTGACCCTCATGTGATTATAGGAAGGAACTGTATATGCACTATTGGGCTTTGACACGTAGGAGAGCAGGGCACCCAGTGCAGTCAGCCATCGAGCAAAGAAAACCTTAAGGCTGTACTCTTCAGGGAAAAAATTACTATTTTGAACACAGAGCATTTAGAGCATTTTATCTTTTCATGACACGATATAATCACGAATCACCTTTGTAAAACAGTATGTTGTATTTTACTGCTGGGAGAAACTATCTAATTGGTTTACCTTAAAGTCACGTAGAGCATCTGTAGCAGCAGGGGAGCAGAGAACTGGGAATCCTGGCTCACAGTCCTCTGTCTGAGCTGTCTCTGCAGCCATTTTATTTAGACAGGTTGCGATTATGTAGCAGAAGGCAGCAATTCATCTCTCTTCATCTTTGAACATCCTTCTGTACTGATTTCAAAGGCATCTATTGTCGCAGCTCCCAGCTCACAAACGTATTTTGTTGTGATTCAGTCTGTGCTTTTTCACTTAATTTTTAAGCACTGAGACTTTTATTCCTAATGGCTGCAAAATACTGCATCTCAAGACTTCATTTATCACTGCCAGAACTGGAATTTATGAACAGGGTAAGTTTTATTTACATGGGGTTTTTTTGTTTGTTTTCCCCATTTACCTTCAGAAAGGGAATTATTCGGTATTTTCATGTACTTTCCAAAGGATACTCTTCCTGCCAGCTAGAATAATTAAGTTAGGTATCTGGGGAAGCGTTTGCACCCAGAGAAGGCCAGCTAAAAGTTTCAGTTTATAAACTGAACTCTACAAAACATAATCCATAAAACTGAGCTACTCTCTCCCTTACCATATTTTAAAGGAGCAGAGAGAATTAAGTTATTTCACCTGGAAAGAACTTCTGCAAATGCCCCCTCATCAGCTGAACACAGGTTTAAGCCAAAGCCATTTGCTTGACCCTCCTGCATGGTGTAGCAGGCAAAAAAAAAAAGGAAGGAGTATTCATTTAAGTAGCCCTCTTCATTTAAAGCACCACTTATGCTAAAGGCTAATCTACCAGATAAACAGAGTTAATATTAGTGCCCACATCACTTCTGTTGTGGGTCCTAATGTTCTGTGAAGAAGCACTGATGTCACTGACGCATGTAGAAAGTGTGGTGTGCTTTTGGGAGAGTAACAGTACAAACTTGCTTAGCTGAATACTTGCAGCCTTTGGTTACACAGAAGAGCATCGCACAGTGCCTATTTGTATAAAAAGCACTTGAATAACATCTGACATAAGTAGGCTTGAATTGCGTACATAGTCAAATGTCCATACTTGCATGAGTCTAAAATACACACTAAATGATTGGTCTATGGCAGACACACATATTTTATAGCCTATATAAACTGCGGATTTAATTTATTTTTGATATGTTGTAATTGGGAGAGCTTTCACTGGCTGGCAGATACCACTGCTCGTTGAGTTCTCATCTAGCAGCCAAAACAAACAAGGAGAAAAGCGTTCATGCCACAGGCAGCGTGTGAGCTGGGAAGGGACTCGCAGCTTGCTGACTCCTCTCCAGCTTGGAAAAGACCCTTGGACTTTTCCTATTCCCAGGACTGGACAGCAGCTGACAGTCCCAGCCATGTTTTTTGCTTTGATTTAGCAGATAAATATCATGTATTTGATCAATTCTGTTTTATCATTGTTGCATTTGATTTACACAATCCTACGCATTTTTCAAACAAAATTCCATATTTTCTATCTAATAAAATGAAAGCAGATGGAGAAAGGCAGCCAAGTTGGTTAACGTGCTGAATGCATGGATACTCCTCAACCCACCATGCTTTGAGAACTCCCTGCTCTGCAGTATACCTACTGTTTCCTCCCCTGGAAAAGGGAGAGAAGGAGTGTTACTAATTTAGCACGTCACCCTCCAAATACTCTGATCCCCTGAAGAGGACTTCCAGGCATTGCTTCACTAGATGAACTGCCTGTTTTCTGTGAATCTCAACGGGAGAACAGGATATGTACAGCCCAGGGTGCCTCTTCCTGCTATTCAATTTATCAGCCTCAGTGCTGGGTACTTGGATCAGCAGTGGCTCAGCAGAGAGCCATCCTGCACAGCAAACCTGCTCCCTTAACAGGATTACTGACCTGATCTCTTCCTTAGTGGGAATGCCATTGTCTGGCAATTTGACAAAATGCTCTTAGAGCTCATTTAGTGATTTAATAAGTTTATGATTAACCAATCTGCTGATTAAGCTTTCATTGATTAGGCTGGCAGGAATTCTATTTCAGAGGGATAGTGGCCCCCGATTTCACATTTCTTCTTGGAGCAGGGACAGGGATCTCTGTACAAGTTGTGTGTCATGCCCCAACACTTCTTCCTCCTGCTGCAGAATCATCTGCAAAAGCTGTCTGCAAAAGGTGGCACCCGGGGCTGCTGCTGGATCTCAGAGGTATGGTGGCCCTTGGGGACATCTCTGGCATAGCAGCCTGGTGGTTATAGCTGGTGCAGCTCAGACTCCTGCTCCTCTCTTCTGAAGTCCTGCAGATGGTGTGGGGAGAGGCAGGCAGGGTTTATCTAGGGCAGCTGCAGACCTCACCAGTACAGTTTCAAATAGGCTAGCCTGTCATTTTGACATCCATTCTGGTCTCAGCTGGATTCGGGTGAGTGGCCCATGCCAGGGAGGACTGGGAACTCCCTTCCTCTTTGCAGAGAAAGCTCGTGGCTTTATTGCTGGCTTTATCCTTTGACACATGCTCTGAAGAACAGGGCTCACTGGGTGCTGCGATCCTTCTATGGTATCTTGGCAGAGGGGGCTGGATGCTGCCACCTTCCTTCTCCTGTTCGGATCCTTTGGAATAGAAATCAGAATGGGGCTGGGGGATTAGTCCCAAACTATCATAAATTATGAAATCTTTTCCCATCCTCAAGAAATCCCCTGTCTGCTTTCTCAGCTAGGGCTGCTACCTGTCAGTGTTAGACAGTAGAGGATGGCAGAGGGACTGGTAGGATGCCATTGTCAGCTATTTTATTTTCCTTGCTGTCCTCCTCCTTCCAGGTGCAGGGCTGAGGGTTTTGTTTGGCAGCTGCCGGTTCCTTCCACATCTCAAAGGGACTGGTGGCAAAACACAGCCATGCCTTGAATGGCAAAGGGATGCAGGACTAGCCAGAGAAAACCTATGTCCTGCTGAAATCCCTTATAAAAGGGCTTGAAAGGCAAGATGAAAGACAAGGTTGCAGGCTGCAGCTGCTTTGAGTGCCGCAGGAAGGGAAGCAGGGCTGAGACATGTCAGCCCAAAGTGCAAAGCCCTGCAGCTGGAAGTCAGATGTGTGCGCTGCTGAGCTGAAGCCTCTGTCAAAGGAGAGGCAGTTTCCGTGGCACGGAGAGCTCAAAGGGCCGCGTGGAAAGCCAGGCTCATGCTGAAGACAGCAAGTAACATACAGGTAAAGACAATGACAGTTCTTAACATACAACCCCAATCTCAATGAAACATGGTTTATGATTTTAATGCTGTTGTATTTTACATCTTTCTGTCTCTTTGTCAGGACAGCGCGTGGGCCAGCGATGCTCAGGAGTGGTTTGCTAACGCAAGCCGTCAGGTGCTGGTGTGCCCATTTGGGGCTGTAGTTATGGCACTGCCATCCCAGAGCTGCTCGCTGCTGGACCTCGGGCAGCCCCGAAGGAGAGTGGGCCGGTGCTAAAGCACTGTTGGCCTAAGCAGGGTTAACACTGCTTTTAGGGGGACTGTAAAAGGGAGTCTGGGCAAATGGGAGGCAGGTCTGAATGTCAGCCCCCCGTCTCACTCCACATGCTACTAATCTTGCAAAGACTCATGCTTTTCTGTCTTGCCGCAGCTAAAGGACTAATAAGATCCCACTGACTGGCAAATGAGCCCACCTCTCTCAAACAGCAGGCAGGGGAGATTTCCGACTGCCTCCAGCTGCCTGCTCTCAACACCCTCACACTAAATGAGATTGCTGGCAATGCTGCAGCTGCCAAATCACTATCTGACCCACTCTCTTAAATGACCCAGTGAGGCAGAAATTCTAGCAGACCAACATTTTTACCTCCTTCCTTGATGGCCAGCTGTAGGCACTGAAGAGAGGAAAAGTCCCAGCTTGCAATTGCTTTTCCAAAGAGTATTAGCTAAGGATTTTTCTACGGCATTTCTAAAAGAAAAGGGAGGAGGCAAACAAAAGCAATACAAGAGTTATCATAATTCCTGTGCCCCTTGCATATCTGGGCGAGGTTTGTGTTGTGCCACAGAGCAAGCACATTCAGCTTCACTTGGGTCATACCTATTTGTGATCTAAAATCACCAACTGCATACAAATATAAGATTTATTGTTGTATAGATATTTGCTTGCCTGTCCAGCTGGAGCTGGAGGTGAGATGAGAGGAAAGGAAGAGTTGTAAGAGTAGAAGAAAATAGGAGAGAAACAGCCTGAGGGTCTCAGCAAGCCTTAGGGTCTCAGCAAGCAAGGCTTTATCGCAGTAGTGCTAAGGGACTAAGGGTGTGTATACAAGACCTGTAGTTCCCTGCCTCATGAAATTAAGACAGAAAACAGACTGTGCATAGGAGTACAGGCAGCTAAAATGGTAGGTGTTTCAGTGATGTACAGTTCCTCTTGGTTCCAATTTCAGGTTGAATTCTCTTTCAATAATTAAGATTTACAACAGACTTTAGCCTGTATATTTGGATACTTAAGCACAGCGAAAACGGGTTGAATTTAATGATGAAAAAGCAGAGTGAGGATGGTCATCTTTCTTCCCTGATAAAAAATCTTCCCAGAGACAGTGGTAATTCCAATCCCTTTCAAAGAACTTCATAAGAAATGACATCCCTGCCCTTCATCCAGGTGGTGCTGCTGGGTAGACAGGCAGAGGTGAAAGGAAGAGGAGACAGCAGGATGTGCTAGGAACAAACCCTTAGAGACTCCAATTTAGAGTAAAAAATGTGAAGAGCAGGGTGCTTAAGGCATGGTGGGAATTCAGGAAGCCTTTGCAGGGATACTTGCAAGCTTTGTTCTTTTTGCTTAGCAGTTTTGTAAATAAATTAATTTTCCTATTCATCATCTGTTTTGAACGAAGAACACAGATTTCCATTGCCAACCAACTGCATGCCGAGCTAGCAGTATCAACTGTTGTCTTTTTTGTCTCATCATTTCTCTCCATAGAAGCATCAGGTCATACTGTATCTCAAATTACCCTGGAGACAGAAAATAAGGGTGACAGGATTATCTGTCCTGAAGACAACTTCAGTGAGAAGCAACGTCAGAAACTCTCTCTGAACACACGGGCTGGGGTGTCTGCAGGTGATGAGTGAGAATGAGGTACCAGTTCCCCCGAGGCAAGAAGTTCAAGCAACTGCAGGGAGGATTAAGGAGCCATGGTGTGTGTTCAGACACACACATTCACCAACTGTCTCAAGCCTGGAATCTCTTTCTCACTCACAATATACTGGAAGGAGCCTGGCTTTTGCCCAGACTCCAACAGAAGTAGCTTTAACACTCAGATTTCCTGACAGTCTCTCCACCCCACTGATGCTGGCACAGTCAATGCTCAAAAAGGACCAGGAAAAGCCGTGAGTAGAGCCAAAGCACGGCAGAAAATAATCTCTGCTTTCAACAGGCCTTTGTGGCTGCTATCAGCTGCACTTGCGAGGTGAATTGAAGGGCAACATCAAGCTTTAGGGAATAAAACACATTTAATTTCTTTCCAGATCAGCACCAGCAGAGATGTGGAAGAAGCCCAGGGACTGACAGCCTTGTCCTTTCCACGGATGGAACTGATGACAAAATCTGGGGGCACTGGGATCTGCTGAATTGTCTTTAACAAAGTCTCTCCTTGGGCAGCATGTGCACTGGGGGAACGAGAGGAAGAATCATTTTCCAATCACCCAATACACAACCCAGCAAAGCCATCTGACTGAGGGGATGTGTCCTGACTTGGAGATCACATGGATAAAAAATGACAAGAGACAGAAAAACAACTCTAGCTGGCATTTCCTATCCCCTCGTCTGTACCCCGGACACATTAAGTCACATTGGCTCAGCCCAGTGACAGAAACTCGGTTTCTTTCTACCAGGTCTCCAGCGTCCAGTAAAATACACAGGAAAGCAAGCTGTGTCTCCTCTCCTGATCTCACTATGACAAGGCCATCAGAGCAGCTCTGATGGTGTCACCTCTGCAGCAGTGTCTGGTAGGTGAAAGGCACAGAAAGTCATCACTCTTCCACATCACTCTTGAGAAGACGGCATTGGAGACAGAGGCAGAAAGTCTTGTCTTCTGTAAATTGCATCAATTTGATGCTTAAAAGCAGTCAACTGGAATAAACGGGGACCCAGAGTGCTTCTGCTGTTCCTGTGCTGGTGAGGGTGCTTTGCAACAGCAAACACTGAGATGTAAATTTGGGGGTTGAAGCTACCATACTTTGCTCACTGGAAAGGCCTTAGTAGCTGGGTAAGTGACCGTATAGTTTTCTTACTTTACTTCCAGTGTTAAATGCACTCTGGTTACTTCAGTTGAACCTTGTGAAAAATCATACTTAAGATTCACTGCTGGCTCCATAATCTGATCATCTGCAACAGACCATGCAAAGGTCAACCAATGACAGTGCAAGGCGCTGGGGACCTGGCAAGGCATCACCATGAGAGAGTTTGTGTTTACCAGGTGCAGCTGACAGTCTCCAAGTGAAGCCCAAATTCTCCCAGTGAAGGAACAAAGCAAAAGTAAAGTGTTCGGGCAGACGGTGCCCATGGGGCACTCTTCCTCTCGAAATCTCTGAGAAACAAGGCCACCACTTGAAGTCATTGCTGGGTTGGCACAGGGATCTGTAGGTAGCAAACCCCAGAGGCTTAGAAAGGCTGCCTGAAAGAACAGGTTTTACAGCGGTGCCCATTTAGGAATCTTGATATGACGCGACTTACCCTTTCCTTTGACCTCACACAACCCCACTTCCTCCACAGAGTTTTCTTTCAACAGCCTTGTTTGTTAACCACTGCTGAGGGCCCTCCTGAGCATTAACTACATGATGAGTACTCAGGAAACCAAAGTAAATAATTTGTTGAGGTGAACAACTGGAAGAAAGGTAGTCATGAATTTTCATTTTTAGAACCTCAAATATTCTCTGCTTAATTTTTCACAGTTCTGTGATTTTGTCTCTGGATTATAGAGCTGGTCTACGAGGTCTGACAAGTTGCTTTTTTGGTTGTATCCTGCCTTTGAAAAGTTTCAGAATTGTTCTGTAACCTTGTTAGAAGTAGCAATTAGTTACATCAGTTTATTCCAAATTCCAAGACAATGCAAGAGAATTTATTTCTTCTGGGCTACAGACCACACATCAGTCTGCTCTAGACCAGCATTCATTTTTTCCCAAGGCAACCCCCACACCTTCAGCAGTCTAGAACATCTGCCCACTGCCCTCACTCCTGCCCTAAAACCCTCATAAGAAGATCAAACCAGTGTTTTTCAAGTTATTAAAATAGTAGAACTCATTTTGCAGGATTGATTTTAACTTTCTCTGCTTAAAACCCATTCCCCCACCCTACAGAAAAAATGCCTGGGATGCAAATGGGAAAAAAGCCATGGGATGGGAGGATTCATTTGCTTTTTTTTACTTCTTTCTTATAATTATTGGTGGCATGCAGCAGGTAGGTATGTGTGTCTGACAGTCAGCCTCTAGGTCATGATCCTCTCCTGCAAAGTCCCCTTAAAAATCCAAATTACAGCAGAAAAAAGGCTTTTCCAATGGCTGGCCGAGACATCACCAATGCCAAGGAGAGCTCAAATTAGTCTATGAAATAGAGGTGTTGTACAGCCAACCTTAGCAGCTGCTGTTTGAGTGTCACCTGTGCTGCACCTCTCATGAACATGTGCACAACCTCCCTGAATTAGGTTCTGCTTTGTAATATTAAATTGCTACACTCTGTGGATGCCCTTGGAAATCAGCTGCTTGTTTGGTATTAAAAGATCACTCAGCACTTAGAACCATGGATAAAATGCAGGTCAGGAAACACATTTGTAAAAGAACAAATATCCCTGCCTGTGCACTGGAGTCAGTAAGAGATACAAGCAAAGGAGATTAGTTTTATTATGTTCTTAAATTCAATCACCGTACAACTGAGGAGGTTTGGTGAATTAAAGAGAAAGATCAGAGAGTAATAATTAAAATTTAAAACCAAGAACATTTGTAACAGAGTGAAAATCAAGTAGCAATTGGGCTTCTCTTGTTTACCAGTGGACATACCTATGCTTATGGAAGAGAACCACTTTGTGCTGGTAAGTGCAAGTTATCTAAGTCCTACCATGTTTGTGGTGGGAACCCAAAAGAATAACTAGACAGGACTTAGATAGGCTTTTTCAGTAGTGAGTAGAAAGTATACGACATCTAAAAAAAAATAACTGGAGTACTAAGTAGGAATAGGATCACAAGATGCTTCAAGTTGGAAAGGACCTCAGGAGCTTCCTAGCCTGATGTTCTGCTCAAAGCAGGATCAACTATGGGATCAGACTGGGCTGCTTAGAGCTTTATTCAGTCAGGCTTTCAAAACCTTCAATGATGGAGGTGACACCACCTTCTTGAGAAAAGTTTTCCAGTGCTTGACTGTCCTCATGGTTCAAAAGGATTTCCTTAAGGTGATTAAGATGAGAAGACAAACAGGTTTGGAATGAAATACCCACTAGACACCATAGGCAATGTACTACCAACTTAGGCATGTTTATATCATTCCTCACTACACAGAGGAAGTTTCACATCAAGATTTTCCACTCTTCTTCTCCAGATTATCCTGGTCATTTCCCATCTGATGGTCATTACCAGGTAAATGCAGACAGCTGGCACTATCTTCCCCCCCCCTCTACTTCTACCCTTTTCCCTTTCTCTCTCAGCCCTGTCCTGAAGCAGAGAAGATTACAGCCTGGTTCTAGGACAGGTGAATGTCCTGTAGGCCTGCTGGAGATGCTTCAATTCACATAGTCAGTGAGACCCAAAAACAGCCATAGCCTTTTCTAATGTCATCATGGTACTACTTCCTAGGGAGGGGGAAGCTTCCAGGTACCCACGAATGTTTAATTGCAGATAGGAGGAACAGCATTGGCAGCACAGGAGCTAAGATCACCTTCTTGTGTTACTGATTATCCCCTTTCAAGGAAGGATAGCAAAACCCAAAGGACTGCCCAAAGGACCCAAAGCCAAATTCAAGGACTGTCACATATCATAGCTCTTCTGCAGAGTGGGCAGAAGTGAGTTGGCTATGAGAGCTGGGAAGAACTAAAACCATAACGTATGTCCGCACAGAAATAACTATGTCAAGGTTTGGCTTTCACATTTTGCTTCACCCCCTGCCCTGCAGATCAGAGGCTGCATAAAGCCACATTTCAGCCTAGTGCTTAAATCATTCAGGCAGAAAAAGAAATTGAACTTGAGCTTTCCATGCTCTGGCTGGAAGTCTGTAGCTAAAAAAGGCACAGCTGTTTTGTGACCTGAGCCTCCTAAACCTTGTATAGCCAAAAACACCTTGCAAATTAGACACGAATTTGTGAACAGTTTTGGAACAACCAATCACATATGCTTTTAGTGAACTTACAAAGTAAAAAATAGTGTTAAGGTTTACTAGGCAGGTTAAGCCTGAGATACTTGTTTTTTCTTTAAAATTTGTAAGCAAAATGCAATAATCTTACTTTAAAAGCAGACTCCGTTCTGGACTCTAACTACCCATGCCTGACAGCATCACTTTAAATATTAAATATGCTAGCCTTGTTCAAGATGTATTTTTAGCACAGTGTCATTTAATATGTCTCACAAGGTTTCTCAGATGAACTTAATCAAAGTACAATTGTCTCACTTGTACTATTCATCTCTGGTTTCTAGTTCTACAACCAGTATTTAAAATAAATTATAGCAAATCTTTCTTTCTTGAAAATCTGCTCTTACTTTCAGGCCAGGTAGTGACAGGGGACAAAGAGGGGCCATCTTCCAGCACAGAGCACCTGGTGTTACTTGGGAGCTCCATTGCAGCAAAGGGGCTGCCAGCAGCCTGCAGCTCTGAAACACCTGGTGTGATTAAACTTTCATCTCATAGCTCACTGTTTACTCATGGCGGAAAGCACTTTTAAGCTCATGAGCTTCAGACTATTGAGCTAGACAGAAGAACTGCATCATTTCTCCAGAAGACATTAACACCCGCTGACTTGATTATACCGATTTCATAGCAGTGAGCAAAAAAGAAGGTAGTTTGTTTGGGAAAAGTGGAGATTGTCTTATACTTAGAGCAGAAGGCAGGGAAAAAAAATCAAAGATACAGTAAACATAACATGAGGGGTTTGAGTTTACAGTAAATTGCCTTAAAACCCTGTTGAGGATTTATTTTATTGTGCTATAAACGGTGGTACTTTACAAGACAGAGTTGAAACAGTTCCCATTCACAAACGCTTAGGCTGAATCAGTTCAAGCTCTTCTGAAGATAAGCACTGAGAGGGAAAAAAGAGTTAAGAGAAAGAAAGAAAAAAATTGGGCAGAGTTCACAGGTGAAAGGGACATGAAGATGAAGGCAAGAGTCAGTGAGAGGCAATGTAGGCTCAGCTCTGCAGTCTTAAAAAGCAGGGATGGATGATTCCACTGATATGGAAAGTGGGAGGAAACCTGGGAACGGAGCAGTTTGCAGAGCAGAGTGGAGAGAACAGAGTTCTGCCACTCATAATGTGCTGAGGCTGGAGGCAGAGACAAACAGATCACAACGGTTCACAGGAGAAGCAGGATGTGATTCTTAAAGCAAATACATAAAGTCTTGGATCTATCTATCTGTCACAAACACGCCTGTTACCCCTCCTCCCCCCTTGTAACTGGACTTGGAGAAAGAATACAAATGTTGTCTATACACATGATTTTTCTATAGGTTAATATAGAAAGAGAGTTGGGGGAATGCTCAAATGTTTCACAACATGATGAACAATTCCTGGTTTTCCTTCTGGAAGAAGTTTCAAGAAGAGGACTACAGCTATTTTGCACAGTATCAGACTGTGACATCTCACTTCTGTGAATGATGTAATAAACTCATACTCTCAGCACAAGCTATTCAGCTGTGATTCAGGCCATAATTAAAGCTTTTTGAATGACAGTTGTGTTTAACTACTGGAGAAATGGGATCAGACTGTCCAGTTGCTACTTTGACTCTACAACCTCATAAATAAAATCTTATCTTGGTAAATACGGCACCTGTAAAAATGGCTTTATTTTCCTTCAGTGTGACCTGATTTATAGAGAATGACTGCCAAGCAGAATAAGAAAAAGAGCAATGCCAGAAGTTTGAGGTTTGAAAGAAAAGGAGGAGAGGTGCTAGAAGGGTTTCTGCACACAGCAGAGCAGAAAGGCTGTGACTGGTACGAGCTGTGGTCTTTCCTGGAGAGGCCACTGCCTTGTTACTGCCAGGGGAGAAGTGCCTGTCAGGGAACAGGCAAAACTCGCTTTTAGATGCAGATCAGACTTGCAAGACACAGAAGCCTCTTTGTACAACTAGTGCCACCATCTCCACTGCAGCTTAATTCTTGTTCCTAAAACTTCTCCATAAACCAGTAGTGTAGGTTGGTGTAAGAGGCTGGTGGTTTCTCTGACCCCGAGCTGTGATGCTGAGAATAGCTGAAGCTGAAGAAGAGTTGCTTCTACCAGTCTGCTAACATAGGCAACCACCTCTTTCGCATGCATGCGTCCAGCACAGGCCCATATTGCTCCGTGACCTGCTTCAATCAGGCCTCCCTCCAGGAAGAACCACAGAAGAAACATCTGTGTGTTCTTCTGTGCTGTCCCCTGCTTTTGGGATTTGCTCTTCCTCAGACCTCTGTACCAAAACTGATGGACGTTATGAAGTCTGACTGTTGCTAACTGGGCAAAAATTGCGCTTAGTTTTTTGCTGCTGCTTCCATCCTACCTCTTCTTCACCTTTTCATGTGGTACATCTCCCTAAGTGTGTCCAGTTTTGGGCCCCTCACTTCAAAAAGGACATTGAGGTGCTGGAGAGGGTTCAGAGAAGAGCAACAAAACTAGTGAAGGGTTTGGAGAACTTGTCCTATGAGGAGCGGCTGAGGGAACTGGGACTGTTTAGTGTGGAGAAGAGGAGGCTCAGGGGGACCTTATCGCTCTCTACAATTACCTGAAAGGAAGTTATAGGGAGGTGGGGGTTGGTCTCTTCTCCCATGTTATGGATGACAGGACGAGAGGGAATGGCCTCAAGTTATGCTAGGGGAAATTTAGGTTAGACATCAGGAAAAATTTCTTTACAGAGAGGGTTGTGAAGCATTGGAACAGGCTGCCCAGCGAGGTGGTGGAGTCCCCATCCCTGGAGGTGTTTAAAAGCTGTGTAGATGTGGTGCTGAGGGACATGGTTTAGGGACCCTGGCAGTGCTGGGTGAACAGTTGGACTCGATGACCTTACAGGTCTCTCCCAACCAGATGATTCTATGATTAAGAGCCTGGCTGGGCAGGTGGTGCTTTAGCTGCATCACTTGCTGGGTCTGGCACACAGGCTCTGCTGTGCACAGCTGGGTGTAATGCTCTTTGCTATACCAGGAGCCCAGGCTGTCCACAGGTTCAGAGGAGAAGGGCTCCTTGCATGTTCCTCTGTTCGTGTTCAGCCGAGGTCTGTATTCAAGACTACTGTGGTACCCTCACCTAACAAGGACCCTGGTACTGACAGGACACGTATTGATGACATCCTCTTCTACTCTGCCTCCTGTGTGCTGTGACACACCAACATTTGTCTGTTTTTCTGAGTCTCCAAAGGACCTTTTAAGATCTCACAGAAGCAATGGATAAGTGCTGTGAACATCCTCTGTGCATAAGGATAGTTAAAAACCAAGAACTGCAGTAAGCTTCCTGCACCAGCAGAAATCTCTTCCCTTTGAGGAGTGCATGTTGTTGCTACTTAACAGAGCCTGATGTGCTGATGGAGCATTTTAGACCCAACACTCAATAAGCAGACAGTAACCCTTCCTGGTGAAGAGCTGAATGGGCAGCACAGAGAAGACAAAGGGGAAGCCCACATCACTGAATGGTCAGAACAAATTCAATTAGCCACTTGGTACAGTTTAAGACTCATCATTAATGAATCAAACACATTAAAAAAATACACCATCCAGTAAAGTCTGCAGAACCTATGGTCTGTTCTGGAGCCAGTTTACATTAATAACAACGGGCTCCACTTGCTTTCCTTGAGTGCTGCGCAGAAACTCATCTACCTATGAAGACATCAGAAGGAATTACAGAAATAGTAACACCTGGGTAATTCAGAACTGGGGAAATGTTCCCCTGTGGAGGGACAGAGGAACCTACATCTAAGGACACAGGGCACTGAGAAGTCAGGAAAAAGTACTATTGCTCCTTCTGCATTAGTTTTGTAAAAAATGCCTATACCTGAGCAGGCAACCTTGTCAAATCAGCTGGCATTAGTCTTTTAAATGTCAGGAACAATGTGCAATTCACCTTTGGGGACATCGCTCTTTTAAACCAGCTCTCTATGTACTTTGTAGAAAACAGGGATGAGAGACCTCTCAACAGACAACCAGCCTATCACTGCTGTGGTGCTGCCTGCTGGGGTCAGGCTTTGCTAGACCAAGTAGTTATTATTCACATCACTAATTACTGAATTTTTCCTTCCTTCTATCAGTCAATCTCAATAACTTGCTTAATTTGTTTTGCTTCACAACATTCTGAGGTGCTTCTTATATTTGAGATGACAGGTTATGGTGGGTCAGGGCAGAGAAGAGAACTTGTGATTTGCAGCTCTGGTGTTCTCTTTCAGGCACAAAACCTCATTACAAGGTAAAATAATTTGTGCAGAAGTAGATCCTCAGTATCAACTTCCTTTCCTAGGCTATGAGACCTGTAGGTACTGTAAAAATTTGGAGTAGCTAAAGAATGGCTACAACATGCTTAACAAAAGGATTCAGCCACCTTACAGCCTCCTCCCTTGTGTCTTTTTTCTTCTGAAAATATATTAGCCAAGAGTGGCATGTGCAATGCAAGATGTGAGTGGGTGTGTGTCTATCGGCTTGTGAGGTGTGTAGGTACCCAGTAACTTGTCATGGGAGAGCTGCATGTATAATGGTGGAGGGCTGGGAAAGGCCAGTAAAGCCCTGGTGGGCTGGCATAACAAATCAAGCAAACTGCGCTGACAGAAAGGCTAGGCTTGTCTGGTGAACATCACACTATATCATGCTCATATTCATATGCTCATGCTTTGCTCCTGGGATTTGCTGACTGCTATGTCCCTTCCCTCGATCTCACCCACTTACATGCTCCCTCCTGCCCAGAGCTCCC
>NW_010416021.1:0-18200 GCF_000710305.1 Buceros rhinoceros silvestris | reverse complement strand
GCTGAACTCCAGCGAATCGCTCTGTTCCAGTTTCCCTTAATGGCTTTACTGTTCACCCAAGCCTGTGACAGCTACAGCGTCTCATGCACATCTTCCTTTCTGCCCCTCTATTTCTTCTCTAACTAATCTGCAATAATATGCCTGTCACAACTGTTTTTCTGCCCTCATCTTTGCTGCTCTGTCTGCAGACAGTGCCCTTAACATGACGCAGCTGTTTACTCTCTCATCTCCTCCAAAAAGAGCCTGGAGATATCCTACAGGAAGGATGCTACAATAAATCTGCAAATACAATTTCTCTTATAAATGGAAAGAGTAACAACAAATGAAATAATGTTTAAATAAATTCCTCCCAAGCCCCAGGAGACCTCTGAGTGGTAGGCTGCACTTCTATCTTCATGAAGAAAATCAATAGCAGTGCTATATTGCCACTGCGCTCTGGCTTCCACATTACTCATTCCCTTTGCATAAAGTACAGACTGTGTTCAAGGAAATGGGTGCTCCCAGGAGAGGAAAATGGCTTTGTGCACTTAAGGTAATGATGTCACTTGAGGTCGCCATGCAAACAGTTATGGATATGGAAATGTGCAGTTTTGTCAATAGAGCTGGAACCTGGGGACCTAGCTTAAGAGTTACAGATTTTTTATAAAATGTTTCCCTAATTTACCCACAGAGCTTCTTCCCAGAAACAACAGCTGCTGTAGCTAATTAGCATTATTTGCCTTGTTACAGAAGAGCAACTGGGAATAGTATGGTACCTGAAGTACCGACAAAAGGATACTGTAATGGCATTGATTTGTCCAGTCTAGTACAACCTCCCCTTATTATTCTGTTTGCTGTATGGAAAGCTTAGAAGTCACAGGCTATGAAGCAGACTGGAAAGAGATGATGCAGAAAAGAAGCCACAGATGCGGGCAGGTACCCAGCCCTTCAGCCTGTGCAAGACGCTTGCTGTCTGCTCTGTTTGGGCCTGCATCTCCCAGTGCCAATTTTTCAACTTGACCTATGGCAAGAGCAGCCCTGGGAGGGGACCTCTGAGCAAGGCATCTTGTTGAACAGCACTGGGATAGGATGCTCTGTTGTATGCTTTGCAGCTCTTTGATGAAGATGCTTTACGACAAGCTATGAACCCACATTCAACACTGGGAGTGGGGGTTTAAATAACTACACCAACCAAAACATCAGTTTGAGGAGCCACATAGGGAGATAATGCAGACCGTCCTTTACTGGGATTAGAGACCATCTATAAAGTTTCAACCAGGAATGCACCAATTTTGTTATGCTGAACCCTGAGGTCTTTGTAGTTCTCAGCCCATTGACTGATAATCCCAATACTTCTCCTCCCTGATGGTACAGCAATTCAGTATCTGCCATGATCGCACAGCGGCAGGCTGGAGGGCAGGAGCTAGCACCACAGATGCGTCATCAGCCTCTGTTCCCAAATGGATTGTCTCCTTGGTTCACTTCAACCTCCACCAAGATGGGGCCCAGTCATAAATTAGATCATCAGTTTTTTCCAAGTCAAGCACACCAGGGAACAACATGCTGTATTTCCTTGCGATAGGGTTTCTGTTGCTGCTTTACTCCTTAAGCAAACATCATGTCAGTTACTTGCTTGAGGTTTTTGAGAATCTTGTTTTTTAACAAGCAAGAATTAATCCAATAGCACAAGTCAAATAATTCAGTGCTTGGAAATGGACTCACCTAACTGGTGTCTCCACGAAGAATCCCCAACCCCAGCTGGAAGACAGCGATATGAACTTTTGTGCTGTCACCAAATAAAATCTTAGGATGTTTATACATCCTCAGATGGATGTTTATCCATCCTCAGAGGCAGGACTGACACAGGAGGTTATTTGTCAGAGAATGACTTTTTCTACAAAGGCTTCCTTCACCTCTCCTGAGCCACCTCCTTGGCTCAGGCCCCACTATGCTGTTCACTTGCACTCATCTCCTTCTTGGTGCACAGAATGTCAAAAGGTTAGGGCGACTCAGGAGGCTTTTATGCTCACCCTACCAATAGGTCCACGCTCCTGGTGAGCGGAATTTCCTTCCTAGCAGCAGCTGCGCTGTGGCTCACCTGCTCCTCGAGTGATCTGCGCTGTGTCTCCCAGAAATAAAAAGCAACATCCTACAATACAGCTGGCAGGAGGAAAGTGTCAGTATCCTATTCATTAATGACACAGCTCTGCTCTCAGTGTTAGACAACAGCTTCCTGTCTCCTGAAGCAAGTAAAGTTTCTGGTTAGGCTGGTGGGTTATATACTTGAGCTACAGCAGCTTACACCAAAAGCAACTTGGTGACCCTGGCTTCTCCTTATGTGGCTGACTGGTACCAGCCACTGTGCTTTTTTGGTATCAAGATAAATACCAGCATGAGATCTAAGATGTGAGGGGAACAAAACAGTAGGAAAGTAAGAAAATTGTCTGCTACATTTGCAATTCAGGCCCTTTTTTTCACAAGAAGCGTTGCAAAGAAAATCTAAAATAAAACCCACAGACTTTGAAGCCTGCATCAATATGAACAGGCTTCCTCTTGGTCATATGGCAGGAGACCTCACCCACACATAGCTCACTCTTAAGGCAGGATCCAGTTTGCTGAACTTAATATTTTAGGCACCCCACTGAGCAATCTTCCAAAACCAGTGCCTTATTTTCTACCTAGTCCAAGGAGAGGAGGTGCTTACATCTAAGGCAAGAGGTATCTTGGAGGGATGAAGCCTGCTGTGAGTGTCTCTGTCTGGCTGCCTCTCTAACATTTATTCGTCTGCAGACAGGGGTGCAGGAGATTTACTGCGAAGCTCCTGGTGTGGTGGATGTGCTGATGAAGTCACCACTCCCACAATCCATCATCACCACTGTAGCTTGTTCTACAGCACTCCAACCAATTGCCACGTTGCCAATTCTAACACAAACTGTAACATTATTGCCCGCTAGGTAAGACAGACAGACTGTCTGGAAGGGGATTTCAGCACAGAGAAGGGAAATTAAAAATGCAAAATAGGAAAGCAGATGGCATAAGCCTCATTAAAATAATATCTCGTCTGCTGTGGATCCCATGAGGATCTCTTGTCTTCCAGTGGATATGAAGCCCCTGAGATTTACACTTGGGGATTATTCTGTTTCTCACTCTCTCCTCATCTCAACTCTCTCCTGTTTTCAAAAGGCTTGTGGCATGTGGATATGCCTCCATCTGGATATGCCTCCTAATAGGGATATGCTGGAGACATCTCCTAAGCACTAATGTAATCCCAGCTACCCCCTGCCTACTGCTATCAGGAACCTCCTTATCAAGTGATTTGAAAGAAAGAAAGAAGCATGGCTGAGCCTTGCAGTTCCTGGCAGAAAGACAAAATAGGAGTGTTAGAAAAGTAAGAAACACATAATTAATATGGATATAATATCAATCAGGGCTTAAGATGATGTACTACATGAAGCGGGAGATGTTATTTCCTCTTGGTGTGAAGTTCCTTTTTTTTTGATGTGGGCCCAGCAGCAAGCTAAATGTTTTACTGTTCGACTTACAACCCAGATGTAACCTTTAGTAACTCACTAGAGAGTCAAGCCACCTGTGAAGTTTTTCTTGTATCTAACTGACCCTCCAAAAAAATACATGGCCAAATGTACTTATTCAGAGCGGAAGAAACAACCAAGGAAAAGCAGGATAAATGTGTTCAGTGCGTGCAGCATAGCACACTGTGTCACACTTCAATCACAGCAGCCTCTGGAAGCAAAAGTTGTATTCATGCTGGGTTGGTATTTAATTGGGCTCACTTGAAACAAGCTTCCAGCAAGCACATATGACAGATTTATATGTGAATCTACACAGAGTGAAAAATGACATTTATCAACCTTCCATCAGAGCATTTGACATTTGAACAATTGATTCTGATTGAACAGTGAAAAATGCCACTATGCATAGGGAAAACCTGCAATAGGATTAAAACCCCAGTCGCTACCATTCTCAACAATGGCTCTGCCAGTTAAGCTGTTAAGCATTTATGTACTACCTCATCTTTGTCTAGCCTTAAAGAGATTAAAAAAACAATCCACATCCTGACAAGTTTAATGCAGAAGATACAAAAAAAAAGCTATTTTGAGGAACAGGAGCCAGAGCTTGGAGATGTGAGCCATTAAACTGCTTGAAAATTGTAAAGGCTGTGAAGATTTTAAGAATAGCAGGAGCAGATGTGGATAAAAGGCATGTTACACTGGCTACAGACAATACAGCTAGTCTCACTTTGCCCCAGGTACCCTACAGCTCATCTGGGTACAGCTAAGAGTAGAGTCAATCCAAATGACACTAGATATGTGTTCACCTAATTAAAGAGGCACACCCTTTCCACAGGCAGAGAGAGGGGGTTGAGCGTACTTCTCTCTACAGACAAGGCAGGAAGATGCTTGTCAGCCTTGTAAGACAATTCCTCTTAAGCAGGTAGGTTTCACCCACAGGTACCCTCATAAGCATACTGTGGTCAGCACTGAGCAGGAGCACTAGCTGGAAAGGGGTACTGGCAAAGGTACACCTCTATCTATCACAAACACTGTTCAGACTCTTCCAATGCCTCCTTCTGCCTCTTTACTGACGGACAGCAGCATTCAGCAATGGCTACATGAAATGAAATTTTCCCTGTGTGGAAAAGCACAAGTTCTAGCTTCTGTCGTATCTGCTCTTTGGAAAAAAGCTGGTAAGCTCTGCAGAAGCGTGACTATGGAGTATGTTCACGCATCAGTCCATTTTAATAATTAGTTACTTTGCAATCAAGTAATTTAACAGGCTTCCTCTTCCTTTGTCACCTCCAGTTGATAAATTCCAGTTTACAGCAGATGGAGTTTCTCCTGTCATATTTTTCTCATCTCTATTACTCCAGTTTTCGTGTTTTTTCTCTACAGTACTTCTGAGTCCTTGTTGTACCGATGTCTCCCAAACAAGCTATGACTACATTTTCTTTGCTGATTTGCTTTTTCTGTTAAAGTCATTAATGAACATGTAAATGAAATGACTGTTGGAGAGCTCCATTAGCAATGTCCTTTCTTCTGATATCTTCTCCTTCAACACTATGTGATTTGTTTTGAGTTCCTGGGCTTCTCAATCTACTGGCTTTGCTTAGGCACTTAGTTTATAAAACTGAGTTTTGTTACAGGTCTACCTCAAATTAGCTTTTCATTTCATTTGCATGAATTGAACTTGTTATCCTTGAATCCAAATCTATTTCCCATTATCAGATCTCTTATGATATACTCATGACTTACTGAGGGTAAGTCTAAAATAGCACCATTTCCTGTCATGTTAGGAAATCTCTGGAGAATATTTTTACGCCTAGAAATGCAAGAATATCTCACACTTACCAATAATAGTATCAGTTGCTCTCCAGCCTGACTCCTGATGTTAAATTATCCAAAACCACTATTGCAGTAGTAGTTATCTGTCTAATGACATTACAGAACTCTCTTGGCAGTGAAAAAGGATCCTGGTGGCATATGGCATGCTGGCAGTGTTCATCTTTTACCAAACTGTGAGTTGTGCTGACATTAATGCATACTGCCTTTTCCTGAAAAGCAGCCACTGATTTTAGAGTATTCGTAACTGCGACTGAAGGACAGATCTACTGGATCAATGCATCTTCTCATATCCTGTATCAGTAGCTCAAAGCTTTTCTACTTTGCTACATAATCCTGCTGTGCTTGCGCATCCAACTTTCTGTCTGCTTCCTAGTCACTCTTTCACTCTTTCACTGAGATCTTCCCCATTCAACTACTTTCTTTTCCTTCGCTGTCTATGAATCTATGCTATGAAATTCCTTTCTGTATTGCTAGGACCAGATTTGTTTGATTATTCAATTTACCAGGTACTTAGCCAGAGTCTTGAGGCTTCACAGCCTTTCCTTTGAGGCTCCTTTTATAAATGAGGCCAACACTAGTGTTTGCAGTAGCACTGCAGGTCCTGGGGTAAAACCGATCTATTGAGAACATCTTTTCATAATCACACATCAATGCCCAAACTTTCCCTAATCTTCTTCAAATCTTGGCTGCCTGCTGACCTCCCCTCACTCATTTAGTAGGGCCCACAGCTATTCCACTGAACGTTTGGGCACCCATTTATTTCAGAAGCTTCCCCAGCACGGTACAGTCACCCTCACACAACTCAGCAGCATCCTCTCAACATCATTTATTCTGAGGTGAAGCAAAACCAAGGGACTGCTTCCTGCTCCTACTGGGAAATCTTCCAGACTTAGATTCCCATTTTTTATCCATGCTCTGAGCAAAAAGCACACTGTTCCTTTGAATTATCCTTCATCATGCTCTTGAGGCTCTGTGCCACAATAGTGGGTCAGGTTTTGGAGGCAGGACAGCCACATGTGGATTGCTGTCCTCCTGTAACTTTTTCTTGTGAAGCAGCAGTGTAATGTGCTAATTGGATGATTCTGCTTACACAACTTAAAAAGTACTGCTCAGAAATAGCGTGAGTATTTGTATGTGAACCTTTACAGGGCTACAAGCCCTCTGTCTCACAGTAACACAGCTCTATCTTTTCCTGGTAGCAGCCCGAATGTCTGATATTTTGTGTGCAGTTATTCTGTCTTCTCTTCTTCTTACAGTCCCTCTGTATTATCTTCATCCTTTATCTGGCCAAGCCTTGATCTTAGCTTGACAAAAATCTGTTGTTTTAAAAAGCTATGCCTTCCTTTCAAAGCATAACTTCCTTCCTCTACCATAGCCCATGACAGAGGCTCCTTACCTGTCTGTAAATCAGTTCCCCTGGCAGCAGAATCGCAATGATAACACTGCTCCGTGAGTTGTGTGTGCTCAGCAACACACATGGAGATATGCATACCATCCAAGAAGCATTTCACCGTATTTCAGACCTTAGATTCAGCCTTTTCACTCTCCGCTGGCAAAGACTCACCTAATTTCACCTGAAGAGGAGACGGCTTATAGTTCATGGCTACCGTCTCTCCCTCTCTCGTATCACAATCTCTGTCCGAAATAGATGCAGCTGTTGGATCCTATTAAGAAAGAAAAGGAAACAAAACAGAATGGTTTAGCTAAAAGTTATGCAGTCTCTTCTTTAGGCGAGCCTAATCCCACCCATGTTCGGAGGGAGTGGAGAACGTGCTAGTGTTTTGAACGACTTTAAACACAGGGGCAAAACACAGAACTTTGGAAACACATTTAGTATGCTAGAAATATCTCTGTAAATGCCAGATTTCAACATCAGACTTACACGATAGATGATACTGAGAATATAACATGGAGGGTGGGTCCCCAGTTCAAATTCAGCCTGGGCTGGCAGAGTCCCAAACCATTTTCATGGGATGACTCTTTGGAGTGTTATATGAAATGCATGTACAGTTTCAGCTGAGTTCCAAGTGGACCAGCCAACCTCATGATTAAAACTAAAAAGCTCAGGACTATCTGTGTGAAAGTCCAGCTCAGAAGAATGAGGATTGAATGAGTAGGAGAATTCAATCTCTAGTTTCTCTTGGAAGAGGAGTGAAGAATCTGTTTTTTCCATGCTGGATCTATTTTGTGGCTAACTGGAAAGATTTAATTTCCATATCTGTCAGCACAGCACCTTCCACTGTCACTGAAATCTCCCCAAAAATGAAAGCTCCTCAAACCTGGAGTCTGCTCTATCATGCCTACTTGCAGACATCCTAATCCCGGTAGTGTTGTACTCTACTGCACAGCACATCAAAGGATTCAGAGACACAAACTACCGATTCAGGAAGTTCTACTACAGCTAAAAATATTTAAAATCCTTTCATAGCAATCTTCCAACCTGCTGGAACTATCTCTACTTGGCACCATAATAAAAATTAAAATTGGTTTTCAAACATGTTCACTTCTTTTCAGCTAGAAGCCAGAAATGAAACTGATCATGCATATACATATACACATCTATGTAATATAAATTCGAATTTACAACAGGTAGAGTTGCACAAGGAAAACAAACATCCAATCTTAGGTTCAATATCTGAAGAAAGTGTATCTTTGTAAGAAATTGAACAAAGCATCAGAAACTAAATACTAGAAAATACCATTTCAAACTGGTGAATTAATACTGTCCATGCCTCCATTTTTGGAGTTTGTAGTTTGAACACAATTTCTTACATGAATGCAACCCACTATTTGGCACTGACACTTGTACGCGAGGCAGAGTCACCGAGTTTCACAGCAAGGCACCGTTGCTCTTTGCTCTCAATACAAACACCATTCAGCGAGCCACTGTCCTTCCTCCCCAGTCCCTGCCTTGTCTCTTCAGCGTGCATTAGATTTTCTTTGGTGCTTATGAGATAAAATGTGATTCCTGAATTAGGATCTATCTTCACAGAAAGTGGTCAAATAACGCATGTAGGGTTATAATGTTTTACCAAAACTCTGCTCCTTTGCAGTATACAGTAGACTTTGACGGTCCTTAAAATGGATGGTGCTTACAAGACTTTGCAGTCAATGACATTAATTAGATAATGCTGAACCACATGAAATTTCTTCTGCTTTCCTCTAATGCAGTCACTGCTGCACTTTTCCTCTAACACAGCAGTTTAATGACTGGTTAAAAAGGTTAGAGCACGTTCCACACAAACAAGGCAGTCTCCAGGAGAACACAGACACAAACGATGAATCACATGCACTTTAGGTTAAAAATCCTACTTTAATTAAACAACACTAACTGACAAAATACAGCAGTTGAATGGCAAAAATACAGCAGCTGCAATTAAATGAAGCTAGAAGTGAAGTAGCATGCAGAAGAAAAACAATTCCAACTTCATAAATGAAAATGATGAGCTGTAGCTAGCTACTGTCACCCAAGGAAGAGATCATGGATGACAGGTTACATGAGATGACCACACAGACAGACAAGTACTCTTCAGCAAGGGAGAGATGATGGCTGTGGGAGAAGTCTAAGTAATCCTCAGTAGGGTGAAAAGGTGAATAGACAGCAGCTAGCCCTTGTTTTCTATATGCATGAGATATCAAATGGCAGCTGGAAACAGACTCAGTACTTCTCCATACAGAAGATGATGTGCTGTTGTGGATGCTAAAAGAGGCTCAGGAAAGGGTGAGAAAAATGAATGGAAGGAATATCCATCAAAACCAAAAGCACTGCTTGTGGCTCAGGCTGCCCCCAGGCACAGATCATGGGAGCTGGGGAATCAGGGAGGCACTGCCACAGGCTCACCCTGTTCTTGTCCTCTCAGGGGCATGACACAGGAGCAGGTGAGACCTTTAATCTGCCTTGAAATAGCCACTCTTATTTTTTGTGTCAGAACCTATTCAATGATCTCAATTGAAGATGAGTGCTTGCAGTACCCTTCTAATGTGGAGTCAGTCTCAAACACACCCAGATGAAGGGGCTCAACCAGAATCCAGGCTGTAGGAAAGGATATTCATGCGAATGGTCAGGTAATACAAAGGACATGGCTGTTTCTCAGACATGATAGAACCTCTCCAAGAGGGATGTGTAAGGTGGTAAGTGGCACCACCTGAGTCCAGGCTTCCCAAATGAGAACCTTGTCTCTGACAGTCTGCGAAAAGGAAGGACACAGCTGTTTTTAAGGAGCATGACTCCAAGAGCTGGATGCTTCCTAGTGCTCCTGAATACAAATATGTCCTTGAAGCTCCAATCTACTGCCTACAGGAAGGCCTGGATGTAGACATATTGCAGTAAAAGACATGGTGTGATGGCTGCATACTGCCCCCTGTACTAGTGCAGTCCAGCATAAAGCCATGTGAGCTCACAGCCAGAAGTTTACATGGCAAAGAAAGGGCCTGCTCACCCAGACTAGCTTAGGTTCACACTGTTAAAATTATGCTTAAACTCTTTAAATCAAACCCAGTCCTTACTTTTCTTGGAAGTCGATATACTGACAGTAGCTTTTCCTTGTGGGTAACTGGCATTAGACACCCATTTGAATGAACAGAAGGAGGTAAGAAATGTTCTGAGGAACCTTTGAGGATTAAGACTCTAATTCTGGATGAGAGGACTCACCTGGAGCAATCTCAAAGCTGGGCTCTAGACCAAACAAACAGAAAAAGCTTTCTAGACCTCCAGAGAAAATAAAGATGATTTTCGAAGAGTGATTCATTCCGTTCTATCTTAGACACTCATCTTACAACAAGGAAAGTCCATCCCTGGAGATGTGTCTTCCTTTGCCTCCAACTACAGAGGAGACCTGGCAACTGGTGGAAACTGCATCTCTGTCTCTGACACTGGAGGTGACAATGATGGACACAGGAGTAGAATCCATAACAATGCCAGTCCACACCAGGCATTAATCTCTTGAGGCTTGTAACAACGCTTTCCTGCCCCAGCAGCACGGCCCCTCCACAGCAGACGCTCAGGTAAACATGCTGTGGCTGCACAACAGACCCATGATTTGCAGAGGGATCACAAAGCACCAGCAATTCTGGGTGACCGCTGCCGCGCACACTGGCCATGCCTGCTTCCTCCACAGAGTAAAATGCACCCAAAAGGAAACGGAGCTGGCCAGAGAGGGGGCCCCCGCTGCCACCGGGTATCTGTCGCTGGCCCTGGAGTGCCACGGCACTGTCATATTTCCCACCCATCACTTCGTATCCATGCTGCAGCAACACGCAGGACTCCATAGTAACAACCCTGACTGCGAGAATAACAGCATTCCCACAGCAGCTCAGCTGGAGCTGCCACTTTGCACCAACATGTTTTGCTTCTGTGCATACTGAATGGGTGCGTTTCTCTCTCTGTAGCTCATCCACCCAGAGAAACATTCGCTTCACTAATTAGCCTTTTGCTTGTGAATGCCTACAAGCATGCTGAGACTCACCACAGGCTTTCGCTATTGGAATTCACTTCACGATCTTGTCCTTTTTCACAAGCCTCCCTGAAGAGATTCATTCCGCTCTGACCCCAACATCAAAATCTCAGCTATGTGGCATGACCAGATCCAGCTCAGAACAGAACACTACCAGTCAAAAGGCAAGTGCCCAGGTATGGCTCCAGAGCCATTACATTTCTATGGGAATTTAATACATTTACAGGATTTTTTTGTTCCTGAGGCCTCCTTACATCTTCATTCCTAGGGAAAAAACACAATCAGGCCACTTCATGAACATTTGGTTGGGGCCAGAGTTTAATCAAAGTTTTCTCTCCACACACTCACAGCTTAACTGAGCAAGCGCGACCACAGCATTCAAATGGTGGGGCGGTTCCTTACCACATTTTTTCTGTAGGCTTGACACAACTGCCCTCCTGCTAGGTACAGCCATGTCCTACAGTGTCTGTACCATGTGCCATTTATGAACCATCAGTTCCAGGGAGCCCTCAGAGCGTAGGAGTGCTGTGAATCCTTGGGGCACAGAGAGAAGCTGAAACCACTTTAAACTGAAATCAGGGGCTTAAGGAAGATAGCATGCTCAGCAGAGTTTTTATTCTTTCTCTTTTTTTAAATCCCTCCTTTCCTTTTTGGAGTACTTAGCAAGAAACGCAACATCTGACATAACGCACCAGGTCAACCGCCTTTTTACTCTTCTCGTCTGCCTCTGCCAGGAACCCACATTGATTATGGGGTGGGGGGGAAATGGCCCCAAACAGCCAGCAAATGGTGCAGTCGCACCCTCAGCAATGGAGCCGGGCGCTGGGAAAAACACAACCTCGTAGCACCTTCGAAAACGAAGCTTCCTCTGCCTTCCTTCACAGTCAACACTAGACATTTTGCAAACTCAACAAGCCTCTGTTTTCCACCCTGCAAATCCTCTGGAACCTTAGCGAATGTGGAATGTGACTTAAGTGAGCAGGAAAACATGCGCCCCAAATACAAAGGGCACATTCCGGTCTCCAAGAAGTTTCTATCATTCCCTTGTGGTTATCCCAGGCTCTTGAGCTAGAACACTGCTCCTGCTAATAAATATTTATGCACTCAGGTCTCTCTGCCCTGGGAACAGAAATTCCTATGTCATTTGCAGATTCGCTCTGCCTCAAGCTGTACCGCACTAGGTTGTCTTGAGAAATGCAGCTGTAGGCAGCAGGCTTCTGGGAAGAGAACTCTGATGTGCACAGGTGGGTATGTAAAAGCACGATCTCATTTTGTTTTGGACAACAGACCTTTGCAGCTTCTGCGTATCAGTACAATATAGATATTAAATAGTTATGAACATCAAGTGCTTAAAAAAACCACTGGGAACAAACCACTGGGAACCAAGATATGCGCAGTCTGTCTGTGTTAGAAACAGCATAAAAAGAGCAGCTCAAAGGCTCCCAGATTTATACTGGATCAAGCCGAATCCACCATACCGATGAACAATGGTCAATAATAGCACGTTCAGCAAGAGCAAGGAAAGCATCACAGGGCGCTGTACGGCAGGAATGGAACCTGCAAACCTCATAAAAGACTCTCTCATGCTCTCCTCTCCTCTGCATCCCATCACCTTAAACTTATGGTTTTGGAGCCTATTATTTCAAGGAAGTTGTAATCCCTTCAGCATAAGGAATTTTATATAGATAAAAGCTAGAAGCTACAACCATCCAGGAACACTGGAAAAACGGGGTTCTTCAGAGAAGAAAGGGGAAGACTAAGGAGGGATACAATAGACGTCTACAGATATGGAAAGGGCTGCCACAGAGAAAAAGGGAGTAATATGTTTTTTTTAATGTTTCTGATCACCAGAACAAGAAATAATTACCTTAAATTGCAGCAGGGTGCCAAAGAAATACCAGATAAAACTGTGGAGGTAAGGCTAAGGAGCTGCACATTTGCCTGATGAAGCTGGGCAACTGCTGATCCTGGAGGATTTTAATCCTGGTTTAGAAACTGATTTGTCATACAGATATTCAACTGAGCTGATCGGGTTTGGGGCAGTCTGATCTGGATGTGGTGCAACCTGGTAAGATACCTGATCTTTTTAGGCCCCTTAGCACATCTAAGAGAGGAGAAGAGAAGCCTGCTTTTAAGCCAGATTTATTTAGGCGGACCACCAGATGGTCCCAGGAGCGAGAGGTTCTCCAAACTCCCCTGCCCACTGCCAAGTACCATAGCTGCCTTTCACCTTCTCTCCAGGTGAGCTGAAGAAAATTGTCTTTTTTCCAAATCTCAGATGTTCAAGAAACTGCAGAATCACAAGGTGACCAAAGGTGGTGGCTCCCAGGAAGACATGGTTGTCACATTTCATCAACATGTGCACGATGCTGGATCCAGAGCAAAAAACACTCATCTCAGCATCACCACCCAGTAACAAAGTGAACATAAGTTGCATTTTGGTGACACAGCAGCTGATGCACTGAAACATATTCTGATAGCTACTGACTCAGTTTCCACAAAGCCATAAACAACAACTGTTTATTGACTTTCTACTAGCTCCGCCAATGCACCGATTACAACATTCCTGTTTTTCTTTTCCGAGCAACTGCTGAACAGATCTTATTTAACAGTAACAAACTGGGCCTCCAGTATCCACTACAAGACCCAGATTTTGAACCTGATTCATTTATAATTGTAAGACAAACTGGTATTTGAAGCCAACTTTTCAGCAACTGAAAAGCCAGCCCTGTTAATACTGCTGCATGAACAAACCCTCAAGTCGTATTAATTAGATTGAACCAGAATGTCACTGAAATGGCTTTTTACTGTGTACACCTGCAGCTGGGGTAGCTCAACTCACTGGCAAGTAACGGGGAGTTCAGATCTTTGCTTTGTTTTAAACGGGGGCCAGCCTGCCTGTGTGTGCCGCAGTGCTTGTGCTGAAACGCTCCTCTGGAGCCCTTGGCCACAAAGGGTCTGCCTGACTGCCACATTCAAGCTGAAAAAATGCAGCAAACAGAAAGGTGTAAGCTGTGGAAAAGGAACAAGGCATTTCAGGGGCCTGTTTTCCTAATCAGAAATGACATTTGCAGCACAGGGAAGAAAGTCTTTTTTTAGGTGATGATGATGTATGACTAATCCTGAGAGTCTACAGTAACAGAGGAAGCACCAATTCAGTAAACAGACCAAATACTTTGGAAAAGCAACTGAGGGACAAGGAAGAAAAATGGGAGTAATTACATGATTTCTGTTAGATTTCCCTCCAAGAAACTAGCAGCACAAGCAGCCCCCGGTCCTTCCCTTTCAATCATGATAGAGTATATTTAACACCATATTTCCCTCAGGCTCTTCTCACGCGCATAAGCCAGCACTATTACCACATGCATTTATAGATCTGGTATCTTGTGCTAACTTTACATGACTTAAATTGGATCGTTAACATTGCAAATTAGAGAAATGCCACACTGTACTCCCCACCGCCTGCAGCACTTGCCAAAGGGCTGGCATGTAATAACTACTTAAAGCCAGCTATTAACTGAGGTATGTTTTCAGGATGCTTCAATACCACGTTTTCTTTCTTTCATACAACATGAGGACATTACACCTCTCCTTTTGTACCTCTGATTATACAGCCACAGCTCTGAGGTGCAACATGAGACATGAGTATTTAAAGCAATAAAGCATCACAAAATCCTTGGTAGCTATTTTAAGAGCCAGTTTAGCAACTGGCATCTGGTCAAACCAGCATCTCAAAATCCCCCAAACAACTTTACAACTGCCCTTTAAACCTCAACTCATCAGGGAGGACACCCTCAAAATGCTTAAAAATTAAGGGACACGACAGGTCATGGTGTGTTTGGAGGATGGAAGCAGGTAAAGGAGCCTGGGCTCTTGGCTATGTGCTGTAGCTGAATCCCATAGAAAATTGCTGTGCTCTGCACAGCCCTAGTGCTGCCCACATGGGACCACAGCAGGATCTTGCAGTGACTGAATTCATGCTCACTGGTTAGTGTTTAGAGTTTCTTTCAAAGGTGTGTCCCACCTTCTCTCATCCAAGGCTTTAAAAGAGCCTCACCAGCATGTACTTGAGAGATGAGATCAAAGTTTGCCTGAAGTAAACACTAAAAGTGTTGGCTGGTTCTGGCAGATAATGCAGAAATGATGCATTCTGACAAACACATCCTGGCACAATACAAATGACAGTAGAAGTGTCCTGTTCAAGTCTTCTAAGTCCTGTCCAACGTCCTGGAGATTGGATGAACGCTTTCACAGGCCATGGACTGGATCCAGGGTGGCAAGTATGATGTTACTAAGCTTTAAGAGCCTGTGGCTGTAAGAACAATAGCAGGAAAAGCTGGCACAGCTCCACACCCAGACCTTTCAACAGACCAAGGGCTCCTATCAGTGCTTCAAAGTCACAGCTATTACTAGTGTACCCCTGGGGCCACTCGTTCTTTTCCAGCTAGCGGTTAAGACCCTTTTTTAAAAGAAAGGCAACTGATTTTAACATGTTCAACTCCTTTATGCATAAGATCAGTGCGGTCTTGCTTTTTGCTTCTGGAATACCCCTGGCATCTTTAATCTAACCCCTCAGATCCTTTTCTGAGCTGTTTGATGGCACTCCTTCTCCAACAATAATTTTTCATCCTGCCTTTCTCCTGCACCTAGTAAATCCCCCTTCTCCCAGAGGGCAGGGATGTCTGTCTCTGCAGGCTCTCTGACTGAGGCCTCAAGTCAACGACGAGACCCACACAAAGGACAATGCCACCAGTCAACTATCAGCTTGCTGTCAGATGTTTCTGGAATGAGAATGAGATGTGTGCAGACTGCAGAACTTTTCTTCAGCTGCTGGATTGATGTTGAAACCACAGGATACCCCCTCCATCGCACATCTACTTCACATTTGCCAGGCCTACTGTCATCAGCCCAGGCACCCTGAGCAGGGTATCTGCCAGCTACACAACCTGTTTGTATGCCTACACTTCACTCTGCCTGCACTCACAACCACGGGCATGGATGGATCTTGTAAGAGCTTTCAGAAGGGAATCACTACATCTCCCTTCAGGTACTCAAAACTGGCTCATGAGAGTTGAAGTCATCAGCACGGAAATCTCAAGGACTCAGAATCCTGCTTTCTAGTAATAAATGCAATCAGGAAGAACAGATACCTGTGTACTTCCCCAAGATCAAAGCTACCTCTGGCTCCAGAAAGGAGGGCTGCCAAGTGAACCAAGAAAAGTAGACAGGCTGTAAGTGGGTTCCAAACAAAGCCCTGAAGAAGTACTGTGGAGACCCACCACTCTGGGATGGAAGTTTCAAGAGATTTCTCAGAAATAACGATGGATGCTCAGGGGCATTCAAAACTCTTTAACAAATCTAAGAACACGGACTCTTCCAAGACAATCCAAAAGATAAGCAGCTGCCCAAGACTCACATACCAAGCATACCTGTCACTCTGCAGGCATGTGGGGATCACACCAACTTAGCCTGGAAGGAGCAGGGGACTCTGTCACAGCCCAGGCTGGTGGATTCAGCCAGATTCTTAGTGAGAAATGCTAATAGCTTTGAGAAGGCAGCACTGGGTAGGCAGGACTGCTCTTGTCTTCACCTTGCCATGCTCGGTGTGGCCACCAGTTCAAAGTCTTCAGCTCACTGCTGGGAGCACAGCCTGGGAGGTCATTTGCCCATCCTGTAAAGATGTATCCAGGCATTAAAACCTTACTGGTTTCTCTTCACTAGTAGAGAAAACCAAGCCACCAAGCTAAGCGCTTCGGCAGCCCTTTTCTCTTTAGCACAATGCTTTCAACTCGGTCCAAGAGATGGAGAGCTCAATCATCAGATTTCCATATTTATAAGGCAAGAGTTTCTGTTTAGCCAAGCTTGTGACAGAAATAACCCTGCCAACAGCAGCAGGAGCAGCAGCAGCACGGCAAACATGTCTGAGGGGCGGGGATGTGAAAGGCGAGGGATATCTCAAGTAACGCTCTACCTTGGCTTGGTTTTCCAGCCCTGCTTGAGAAATTGTGAGAGCATAAATAATTTCGGCTCTTAAAATAAAAGCTCGCCTCACCCCACCCCCCACACCTCCATCTCCGTGACTAATTAGCATCCAGGGGGACACAGATTTTCCTCTGATAAAGTGCTGTTCGGCTCCCTTCTCCCCTGCCACATTTGTATTAGAAATATCCTCATTACGTGACTAATCAGGGAAGCTGAGGAAGGCACAGGAGCCAACTTAAAGGGAAATCACTAATTTTCATAAACGTGGCTTATAAATTATTCTGTCTCCAAAGGGCAGAGATGCTTCCTCCCCTCCCAATCCTGAAAAAAATATGCAAAATTGAGGTCCCCAAAGAAAAACCTATTTTTATTCCCCAAAGTGGCAGCTTTTATCATCTCCCCTATTTGCTAACCTAGCTCCCAAATCTCTCAATTACACTGCAAAGGTCCTAGCGAGTCTGCCAGCTCCATATCGTCCACTGAGGCTGGGATCAGCGAGGTGTCCAGCAGTCCCAGTGCTGCCAGATGCTGCAAATGGGAAGTGACAAGACTGGCTAGCGAGTCCTTGCTTGAGCTTCAAAGTCAGTAGCACACAAAACGCCAGCCACATTCCTGACCATCCCTTGAGAGCATCTGAAGATACTTAGTGCTGTTATCTCCCACATAGTGTAGTGGGATCAGCAAAGACTGGATCATACCTTAAATATGGAGGTAAACTGGGCTTGGTAGGAGCTGCTTGAAATAAAGGCAAGCAGACACCATTTGGCGGCACAAGGAGAACTCTTTTAAAGGAGAATATGTTTCTCCTCTGTGCTCCCTGCAACAGAGCTGGTCTCCATCCGGCTCCAGCTTGTCTCCTCAGCCTCCCATTGACAGCACCAGAAAGAGATTTCAAGCCAGACGGCTTCCACCTCACTTCTCCTTTGAAGGCAGACCCTTTATCAGCTGAAATCAAGCCATCTGTCCCTAGCCCCCTTCGAGGAGCCACAGCAGATTGCGAAGCACGGGAGGAAACACTGCACGAGGTGGGAACAGGAGGTCGAGGGAGCTCAGTGCACATACAAGAAGCCAAACCAGATCCCTGGATGAGCTGGGGAGGGAGATTAAAGGGTGACCGCAGCATCAGTGCTCCCTGGGACAGGCTCAGGCATATGCAGGCCAGCTCTCGCTCTTTATCAATCTCCCTCTGGGCTCCTGTCCCTGCTGCTGCGGAGACACGGACCAGCCCCAAAGCCCCGTGTTTCCGAAAGCCTTGCTGGAAGGCAGATTGCTGTGAGCCATGGAGGGTCTTGCCTGCTTTTCTGACTGAGATGCAAATCTTTGCATTTTTGACAGTTTTTTACATTTGCCAAATGCCTACCATTTGGGGAATAATTTTGCACTTTGAACACTTCTCTCAGCCTGCTTTGAAATATATATATATTTA
>NW_010416020.1:40520-40754 GCF_000710305.1 Buceros rhinoceros silvestris | reverse complement strand
ACAATGCTGAACGACCTGCTGCGCTTCGACGCGAAGGACTGCTCGTGGTGCAGGTGGGCCGCGCTCCGCTCCCATCCCCTCCCCTCCCCGCGGCTGCTGGGGGAGCCTCCCCCAGCCTCAGCACCTCAGGCCCCGGCAGGAGAGTTGGGGGCTCTGCCAAAGTGTCCGAGGGGAAGCGTCACCCCCCCACCCAAGCACTGTCGCGGCTGAGCTCGGCAAGTCTGCTGTGGCTGG
>NW_010416020.1:32651-40398 GCF_000710305.1 Buceros rhinoceros silvestris | reverse complement strand
CTGTCTCGGGGTTATCGAGTGCCCCCGCACGGCTCCTGCCTGTGAGGGGCTGCCGGGTGGGTTCACCCTGTGCCTTTGCCCCGTGAGAGTGCGGAAGGGATGCGGGGGCAGAGGGGCTGGGCTGCTGCAGCCCCTCAGCACAGGAAAGGTGCCGAGGGGGGCTCCCAGGGGTCTTTGCTTTTCTCCTTTGCTCTGGACTGTGCAGCCTGTGGTGTCTTACCTGTGCTTCACTTGCTGCCTCTGCCAAACGGCAGCATCCCATCAGCAACCGCTCGTGTTCATAGCGCTAAGTCTGTCCTAGAATCTCCGGCCATATAATTAGAAACCAAAATCAGCGAAAACCCTCAGGAGCAGTAGAGGACCTTTGAACGATTGTTTCTGTTTTGAGTGTGCACAATAGCTTTGAGTGCCTGAAGCTTGACGATGGGGTTTGATTCCTTCTGTTCTAAATGTCCCGCAGGGCTTTTACCACGGGGACCCCGCCAGCACCGCGGTATCACCACTCCGCTGTGGTCTATGGGAGCAGCATGTTTGTGTTTGGTAAGACAGCAGCAGGCGCAGTTGGTGCTTGGAACAATGAGTGTGCTGGGGGTGTTGCTTTGGAAATAGATATTTTTAGGAAGCGCCGGAAGATCTTGTTCAGCAGCGGCTCCAGTATTTCTCACGGCTGACTGAGTTCAACTGGAGCTTGGGAATACTTTTGCTGTTTTGTCTCAAGTAAAGGAGATTTGAAACCCGTCACCACAGTGTGTCTTTAGGGGTAGAAGCGGAGGAGAAGGCTTCTGCCTGTTCAGCCCGTTAGCCAAATACCTTCTCTCTGTGCCGTCTAAAGGTTTTCTTCCAGCATAACGACAGGAAGCACGTTTCCTCTGTTGCATTTGAGACTGAGTTGTTGTTCCCCAGGTGGTTACACTGGAGACATCTACTCCAACTCCAACCTGAAGAATAAAAACGATCTCTTCGAATATAAGTTTGCGACGGGGCAGTGGACGGAGTGGAAGACGGAAGGGAGGTAAGGACCTGTGTCAGCACCCCGTGTCAGCTGGGTCACCCCGCTCCTCCAGGGGGCTCGAGCAGAACTCAGCAAACGCTTGAACTGGCGTGATCAGAGTTAGTCACACTGTGGTGTGGAGGCTGCAGGACCGTTTCTACTCGATTTCTGGAAATGTGGCTCTTCATGTTTCGTTTCTGTGATAGGAGGAATGGGAGCAAAGGAGTTTCCTCCTTTAGAATAGTTTCGTTTTGGAGGATACTGTGAAATTGGGTGATCCCTTGTAGTTTCGATGTCATTTTATCACAAGCTTGTTCGTAGTTACGTCTGGATGTTGTTGGGGCGCTCTGATGTGTGCACACTTGAGTCACCTGAAGGGAATGTGTGTTCACACCAGTAAATTCAGACGCAGGGGAAGGGGTTGACAGTGTTTGGATCTGTTGGCTGCAGGTTCCTGAGGTTCAGCTTTCCCAGGCAAAATCAAACCCGGGAAGACGCTGCGCTCAAAGCTGACTTTGTGCCCCTTTCAGGACGTTATCCAGGATGCTGACTTTGACCCAGCTAATTAATGGTTTCCTCACTGCGGAAGGAATGTTCTGTGTCTTCACCTGCAGTTCGTTATGTATTTGGAGGTTCTGAAAAGCTGATTTTAGTGGGGAGAAGGGAGGGAGGGTTCGTTACTGTGATTGCAGAAGGGTGGAGGAACACACAGTCCATTGTGAAGTCACCCTCACTCACCCCCCGTGAGCACATGTCCTGCTGTAGATCAGAGACCGCGTTAGGCATTTCTCTTCTGGGTTATTCTGCAACTTCAGACGTTTTGGAGAGTAAATCTTATTCTACAACCCAAATGTCTGAGTCGTTTCCCACAGGGATGAGCGTTACGCTCTGCAGTGACCTCAGACACGCCACCCTTTCATCCTAGGCCCTTGGAGAACCTCAGTTTTGTTCAACACTTCTTGGCCCATTTAGGGAAAGCAGCAAAGGTTGGGGAAGAGGAATCGTAAGTTTGATCTTGTCCTGTGGTCATCACATCTCAACGCCCGCTAAATGATCCCAGATGAGCCCCGCGAGCTCTGTCCCGGCTTTCATTTCTGTTCCACCTTCTCAGTACGTGAAAATACGCGTGGGGTTTCTGCAGTGCGGGGGGAGTTTCCGCTTTGTGGTAGCGATACTCCTATTAGTCATCCTGCTATTTAGCTACTTCCCATAAAATCCTTCAGGAGTCTGTGAGGCCTGGCAAGGATTAGCTGGGATTTTTTTCCATGTGCATTAAGGTAATTTTCCCCTAACGAAGGAAGCAGAGTGTTAAATTCTAAAACATGCTCTTCAGAGACTTGCTTTGTGTTTTGAGGATGTGTGACAGAAGCAATTCCATGGCTTGAAGCCGTTTGGGGGGGGGGACTTTATTCTCCTGATGTGTGTTTTAGCTGTCACCCAGATCCCTCCTGCAGCACTTCTGCCGCTCACCTAAGGATGTTTTCTTCATTTCCCGTTGCAGGTTGCCAGTTGCGAGGTCAGCTCATGGCGCTACAGTGTACAGCGACAAGCTGTGGATCTTTGCGGGATACGACGGCAACGCGCGGTACGTGGGGAGAGCGCTCTCTCCTTGGGCACTTTTGTAAAGCCCCAGTCCCCCTCTTCCCACCTCTGTAGAGAGGTTGTCTCATACACAGGGGTTGAACACATCGCTGGGGCTTTGCAAAATCCGGCCTGGCCTCGAGTGTTACATTTGCTGAGGGACGTGGTTGAAGACCCTGGCAGTGCAGATGAACGGTTGGATTTGATCTTAAAGGTCTCTGCCAACCAGAGGATCCTGTGTGTGATTCTGTTTCTACCCTTCACCAGTTCACGTTCAGCTAAGTCCGTGTGTAGAACGATGAACCTGGTGGCTCCGCGTGGCCGTGGACGTGCACTCTGACGGCTGTCTTGGTTCTAAAGATACTGAAAGGTCTTTGGAATCTGGCACACCACCAATTCTCGAGGGGGAGCCGCCACAGGCCGTGTGCTGTTGCTGGAGGCTCAGAGAACAAAGTGTGGATTGTCTGTGAAGTCATGCTGAACAAAGACCATCATGTCAGCATTGTCACTGGAAGTGTGATGCTACTTAGGGTGAAGGGAGGTGAGATTTTGGATGGGAAAAGCCTGGAAATAGTGGGCCTGAAAAGGCGGGGAGAGCCTGGAGCTTTGTCCCAGCTCCTTGCGGTTGCTGGTAGTGTGTCAGGGAAGAATCAGTTCTGAACACATGATTTTTCCTGTCTTGATGAGAAGTGATTTATGTCGATGCACAACATTGGCATCGTGAGAGTAAGTAGAGACTGTCACAGAGTCGGGGCTGCCTCAGCGTGCTCCTCCTCTTCTGAGGAGAATCTGCAGGAAAGGTCCCGGCTCCGTAGAGTCTCCGGGAGAAGTGCTGATGGTGGGAAGAACAGATGGGCTCTTTCCTTTATTTCTGGAGGAGGAATCGGAGAACTGTGCATGACTCTGCGGAATTGCTCAGATCCAGCTTAGGGAGATCCCCAAGGACCTTGGGTAGCTGGAAGGAGGGATTGGGTGAGAGTTGCTGTTTAATTTATGTTAGATATGGCTAATCACATTAAAAAATGGCTTTTCTGTGGAACATGAGCCTCTAGGCGGATTGGAACAAAGGAAGCGTCTGTAGGTACCACGAGTAACTCATACGGGGAAAAGCACAGTCAGATACGGGGGAGTCAGCGATTCATCCTCCTCTACCTACGTCAGGTAGGATTCAGCCGCAGGACCAGGGGTCGGCAGCGATGGGGAGGAGGCGGCAGGGTAACGAGGGGTGTTTCTGTAAAGCCCCTGAAGATGAAAGAGCTCAAATCCTTCAGCTGCAGGCAGAGCTGCTGTGTGTGAGTGCTGGTGAACTGAACCCACGCAAGCTGAGCTGGTGGGGTAAAATCTAGCTGTAGGACAGAAAGAGTCTAATGGGTTTTTCTGCTAGTGGAAGCAGGAGGTTTTCCTGTGCAGAAGAGGGAGTGCTGATCAAACAGATTGTACTCTCTCCTTCCCACCCCATGAGCTAAAAATGACCAAAAATAAACTGTTTCAAACTGCACATTTTTTGTGTTACAGGTTAAATGATATGTGGACCATTGGCCTACAGGACAGAGAGCTGACGTGCTGGGAGGAGGTGAGAAGCTTTAACTTCAACTAACACAGAGACTTTTTTATAAAATTCCCTGTGCAGGGCTGCACTCCGCTCTCTTGAGTGTGTGTTTGTCACCCAGGTGAAAACAAACAGTTCAGGTTTGATTTGGTTTGTGTGTTTGAAAACCAAGCGTGTATGAAAGCGCTATTTTTGCTCGTGAATGTGTGAACTGGACCGGGACTGCCCGTGGTGGCCGCTGTAGAAAGAGACTGCACTTCCCATTGAACCGCTGCGGTGGACTGGGAGCGTGGCTTTGGCTGGCGAGATCAGGGGCCTCATCCGCATGGTATCGGAGGCTTTAGAACTGTGGCCCCCTGCCCTTTTTATCCAAGGTAAAATGTGCTGACGTGCCAGCACAGCGTTAGCTGATTACTCGTAGTAGATTCATGGGACTTGGCTGGCTGCACCCATGGCTGCCATGGGGTCGGTCTGTCTGTCCGCCCGGGCATCGCGTGGTCCCATGGCGCGCTCAGCGTGCAGAGCCGTCCTCGACAAGAATACCTGTTTGATGCTGAACTTCATTATCTTTCAGATTGAACAAAGTGGTGAAATTCCTCCTTCCTGCTGTAATTTTCCCGTGGCTGTTTGCAGAGACAAGATGTTTGTTTTCTCTGGCCAAAGTGGAGCGAAGATTACCAATAATCTCTTCCAGTTTGAATTCAAGGAAAAGATGTAAGTGGAGACAGTTAAGTTGTGCGAAATCTGCATAATCCTTGACTGCTCGGGTTGAGAAATGCACATGCCTAAGGGTTTTGAGGAGGAGTACTGCGTCTCTCGACGAGAAAGGGTAGATAAGGTAAAATATGGGCTGTTTTAACGAGACACTGTTGTTTGCTGGCGCAGCAAATTGGTCTTTTTCAGCAGACGAACAGAAAGTTTAGTGAATTCACTTTAAACAGTAAGTATGAATTGTAGTGTCTTCAGGGTGGGACACCGAATACTGCCCTCCTCAGAGCTGTGGTGTAAATACCTGACTGAAGCCAGACAGAGCTCCTGTGCAACTCCAGCACGTAGTGAAGTCCCTGGGCAGTGTAAACCATGTGGAGTGTCAACCGTTGCTCTGCAAACGTGTCCCCTCTGAGAGGATAAAAATGCCAGAGAGTGGGAATACAGCCGGACTGGTCTGTTCTGACAGCCTGGTTCTGTTGGGTTACTGGCTGAAGTGGAACCACAGCTGAAAAAAGAGCAAACGGCTGCCAGACCATGGCTGACATTGTGCTGTTGTAGGGGTGAGTGATGCTGTATCAGCACGGGATGTGGGGTCAGAATGGTGCCCTTCACGTCGGAGGCTTCACCATAGTGTCACCACAGGTCACCAGTCCCTCCCTGGGTGGTGGTCGTTGAGCTGCTGGGGTTTACGTAAATACATCAGGGTTATGGTGTTGGCTTTCTCACGTTTTCCGTTAGACGTTTAGCAGTAGGGAGTTGACGCAGGTCCCTGAGGAATCTGCAGGATTAGCTGTTGTCTGTGCTCTGCAGGTTTGGGGAGTGTTGTAATAGAGCTCCTCTTCTTTAGCTTAGTCTGAGAGTTAGAAAACTTCCTCTGCAGAAAGGAATTGTAAAAAAATCCACTGATTCGTGCTTCATATCTCAGTTGGACACGAATTCCGACCGAGCACTTGCTCCGTGGCTCCCCTCCTCCTCCACAACGAAGATACGGCCACACCATGGTCGCGTTCGACCGGCATCTCTACGTGTTTGGGGGTGCTGCCGACAACACGCTGCCCAACGAGCTTCACTGCTATGACGTGGACTCGCAGACCTGGGAAGTCATCCAGCCCAGCCCAGACAGTGAGGTAACGCACTCAGCTTGTGGTTTTCCCCTTCATGCTCCATCTTTTTTTGACACGTGTTTGCTGTCAGGCCACAGACGTGGTTGTGATGAGGACGTTCACTTTTCGTTCCTTCTCACTAGCGGTTCGGCAGCTGAAACGCTGTGGGCAGAGTCTTTAACAACCAGCCAGGGCTGACCCGTTTCAAATGCCACTTTAGACGGTGTCAGGAAAAGCCATGAACCGCTTGTGAGTCAAGTGGTGAGTCAGTCGCTGTCTGACAGAGGTCAGGAGCGAACCCGCGGTGTGGAGCAGGGGTTGTGCGCCGGGCCCTTGGAGCAGAGCTCAGCACTAGACAGGGTTTTGCTTGTATTAATGTTGTTTTATGGGCATAAACTCTTATCAACTGTAATTACGCAGAAGGGCAGTTCTCTGTTGGGTCACTGTAAAGGTATGATCTTAAAATAATAGCAGAGATCATAGGGAGCCTCAGGAAGGGCTTTTTTGGCATGTATTTGTGTTAGTAAGACACGTAAATTTTAAAAAGTATGTTCTTTACATGAACATAAATGAGCCGTAAACCACCGAGGGCCAAGTGAACACCCCAAATGAGAAAATACTAAAAACCAAAGTGGATGAACATGTTGATACATGTCTCTGGGGCTGCTCATCCCAGCCCAGGGGTTGTGTGATGAATGGTGGTGGTTTTCCCGTAGCGCTCACAGATGCCGTCTGTGAGAGAACCTGGGACTCCACCTTGGAGTGTGAGGGGCTGCGGGGCTTCAGTGCATATCACAGGAAAAGCGGTTTTATTTCTGATCTACCAAAAAGTGGGTCTCTTGAACACACTAATGTGTATTTCCCCGATTTAGGATGGCTGCGTTGGCTGCGTTTGTTCATTTGAGCAGATTAAGGGGTGTTAAAATACTCCAGCTGATTCCCTGGCAGCTTTAGAGTGCGTTGGCTGATCGGCGGGGAGGAGGCACTCGGTGTTCCTGTGCTGCAGAGATGAAGGCTGTACCTTAAAGAGATGAATATTACATGAACTAGGATGAAATGTGTTATCACCAGCGTTATCATTCGGCACTTACGGCTTTCTCAGCCGCTGGTCCTTCACGATACTATCGCTTGTCGCCCTCAAGAGCGCGACTGCTCCCAGCAGCGCTGGAAATTGCTGTTACTACCTGACTTAGCCCTGGCTGAACGGCATTTTGTGTTTCAGAGCTCTTGGCCTGGCCTGTCTGTAGTCCCAGGCGGTGTCTCAGTCCGTATGGAGTTGCACATGGTGTGTTTTGAAGTTTCTTCCACGGTTACGGCACCTAGAGAGTGGTTTTGAGGACAGGGGGAGTGAGACCGAAGTGCTGCTGAAACCTGTGATAGTAAATTTTCTTAGAAGACTGAGGAACTGTGAGATCTGAGAGACTTTTGGCACTCTAAGTTTTAAATGATTTTGTGTTCTGGAGTGGTAACTAGATGGTTTCCCAGAGTTGTTTTCCAGAAGTTTCTGTGAGCTTTTGGCAGAGACTTTTAACAGAGACAATGAATCCGATACCAAACTATTCCCAGGACTCTCTGAACTGGAAATTTCCCTTCTTATCCATATCCGTGAACAAAATTAATTCACGTTGAGTTGAAACTAAGCAGGAGGTGATGAGAGCAGTGGAGGTTCCTGTCTGTGTGTGCCGTGGTGGTGACCTCCAGAATGAGCTACCTTGGCTTTCGATAGAGTTGGGTGGTTTTTTCCTTTTCCTGGTGAGGGGTCGTACAGCACACGTTCCTCGTGGATTTGTCTGTAGTATGGTACGTGATCTT
>NW_010416020.1:29122-32448 GCF_000710305.1 Buceros rhinoceros silvestris | reverse complement strand
TGCTGAAGGAGGGTGGCTGCTGTCGGTCCGGTCTGTCTCGCTCTCTGCGCTAAGACTAAGCCAGCCCCGAGACGCTTTGCAGAGTGATCCAGGTGGGGATTTAGACTTTCCAGACGTATGCCTGCCAGTGGCAGAAATAAGATAGGAAATGGCACTTGCCCCTGCTGCCCTGCTGTGGGCACCGTGGGAGGTGACAGGTCACCTGAGACTGAAGAATCTCAGGGGTCTGACCCGGAGAAGGTGGCAAAAACAGTGGTACGGGGTGAGTTCCAGGAAGGTGGTAGAAGCCGTTCCTGAGGACGAGCAGCAATCAGGTCTCTCTGGGACAGTCGCGTTTTCTGCATTTTGAGTAAACGGGTGGAGCAAAACCCAGAAACGAGTCTGGCGATGGGCCGGTGCTAGTTCTTTGCCCAGGCCCTGAAAACATTAACAGTGCCTCGCCATGGCATGAAGGGTGGGAAGACGGCTTGAGCTGAGGAGAGGAGACTTCAGTGGAAGAGGGCAGTGCTTTAGAAACAACCCAGGAAGCCCTATTTGATGCCTCTAGGATGTCTCTAGAATGAACGTCAAGAGACGCTTATCCACAGCTCCTCATACTTTGTCTCGATGCTGTCATCCGTGTCCATAGGTGTTTACAGAGCACACAGAGCTATCCTCCATCTCACCGTCCGATGATGTCCACAGTTAGAGGTTTGACTTTTCTAAGGCAGCCAGAGGAGCAGCACGTATGAGCCCATGCCTGCCTGCGTAGCGCTGCTGGAGCTCCCTGAGGTGCTGGGTTTCCTTCACGCGAGGCTATCAGAGGATTTAAAAAATAATTAAATAGATTTTTTTATTGGTTTCGAGTTTTCCTGTGGAACTCGCAACGTCCTTGGCTTCCTGAAGAAGGTTGGAACAGCATAAAAAATGAGCAGGCGATAAGAGGGGAACTGCCCTGCCTTGCCCAGTTGCTTCCCAGCAGACAGACAGACAGACGGACGCATGCAGGCAGTGGTCGTGGTTTGTGCTACAGCAGAGGAGCTCAAGACCTGGGAGAGATGGGCATCCCTTTGTGGACACAGTCCCAGAGGCAAAGGTGGTGTTTGGTCCTTGCAGAGGACAGGGTGTCGCAGGAGGAGGAGGAAGGTTCTCCTTCCTCGCGGTGCTTAAAGCAGGTCGGTGCATGAGGCAGTTGAACTGTGGATCGCTTCCCTGTCGCCAGGCAAGTTCCCATGGCTCCCCGGGCACTGCGGGTACCAGCGGGCTCTCTGCCTTTCCCAAAGGTGCAGGAGAAACCTCTACAATGGGTCTGTGAAACATTTGAGTCTCACAATTGCACCTTCCAAAGCCAAGAGCAACAGACATTTCTGAGCGGGCACTGCGGGTACCAGCGGGCACTCTGCCGTTCCCAAAGGTGCAGGAGAAACCTCTACAATGGGTCTGTGAAACATTTGAGTCTCACAATTGCACCTTCCAAAGCCAAGAGCAACAGACATTTCTGAGTTTCCAAGCTCTTAATTTTTCTTTTAATAAGCAGAAAGGGAAGCTGATGTGTTGGTAACCTCTGGCTTACTTTGAGGAGCAGCTCTGGAGTTTCTCAGCTGATTACAGTGACGGGGTTTGTGGGCAGCTAAGAAAGATTAAAAGGACTTACTCATCCTGCCGTGGATGAGTCTGCTGGTCTCCCTGTGCAGAGCTCTGTTCCGCCTGCTGAGGTATCTTCAGCCAAAAGAAACGTGTTATTATGTGAGCAAAGCCCTGAAGTCCTGCAGCGAGGGCCCCAGCCAGAGCTGCCCTCAGATGTGGAGAGTGTCATGTTCTGCCAGGAGAGAGAAACTTCAGCATTTCACAGCCCAGAGAGCAGAGTGATACTTTCGACATTTATAAATAATGCAGTGTTCAGATTTGCACCCTTTGTAGAAAATGTTTTTTAAACATTTAGGATCTCTGCGCCAGTGTCCTTTCCAGGTTTGTGCTCAGTCAGCTGGAGAGCCACATCCTGGAAAGGCGCTATTTATATCAGCCTGGTGGCTGCAGCGTGGCTGCGGCACAGTGCCGTTCCTGTTTGCCCAGTCTCCATTCGTAGCCATCCTGAGAGATGTTCATGACGTGCTTTTACAGAGTTCTCCCAGCGAAGGCGAAACGTGCGGATGGTAGGCTGGAGGGATGTGGTTCTGTAGCTAACTCAGCAGTGAGGAATCCGAATGCTCCAGGGTCCACATGAAATGGGTATGAGGCTGAATAACTGACATACAGGGAGCATGGGTGGTGGGTGAGTTGTTCCTCTGCTCAGCTCCTTCAGGGACCGGCTCTTGTTGCGTTGCTGTAAACTTTTGTTGATGACCTTTACTAATTGCCCAGCGTTTTGCCGGTTAATGATTCAATAACGGTCTGCTCAAGGTGATTTGGGTTTCTCCTTACGGTGGGCACAGCGTGTAGGTAAAGCAAGATGTGGAAGAACAGGGTGTGTGGTCTGTGCTTAATAGTTTCCCTTACAGCATCCCTGGAAACAACGACTGAAAAACTTTAGTCATTGTGGTAGCTGAGACAAGCTCCCTGTAGGGTGAAGCGGCTGGAGTAGCTGACGCTATTCTTGGCTCCAGAGGCTGACGGGGGATAGTATCGTTTAGTCACAGAAGTGGGTTACCCCCCTGTTCATGAGATCGATCTTCCAGGATAATACCTCACCATTTTGTGTTCACGAGGAGGTCATTCAGGGAAGAGGTGTGAAAATGATTGAAGGTCGGGAACGACAGTGACCAGCTGTGAAGCTCGGTAAGGAAGGTTTAGGAAATGAATTCTTCCCTGGGGAAAAGAGGCTTTTAAAATCTCTTGGTAAAAGATAAAGCAAGATCCAGTGGCTCAAAGGTGAAACTAGAAATATTCAGACTGAAAAAAGAAAAGGAAATAGAAGTTTACAAGTTGTGAGGAACGAGGGTCATGATTCGCTGGAACATTTTAGCAGAGTGTTTTGCTAGGTTCTTTGCTACGTCTAAAGCAGGATTTGACATTTTCTAAGGAGAAAGTTTTCCTCAAAGAAAGGCTCCATTTCAGAACTGCTTTGAGGAAATCTCAGAGGCTGTATTAAGCAGGAAGTCAGATGAGGATCCCAAAAGAATTATTATAGTAATTTGACTTGTGAATACACACCAGGGCACCAAAAAGAGGCAATTTCCTGGTGACTCGGGTTTTGTCACCGGTGGTTAGGTTTTAGTGTGTGGTCTTCAGAGACACGTTCCCGGGGTTTGGCTGTACCTGCTCTTCACACTGTGCCTTGTCCTCTCTGATGGATTGTAGCTTAACACTGCTTTTTAAATTTGCACCGATAGATTAAAATGATTTAAAGG
>NW_010416020.1:22723-29024 GCF_000710305.1 Buceros rhinoceros silvestris | reverse complement strand
GTTTACTATTATTACAGCTGTAGTTAGTTACAGACTGTCTCACATTCTGACCTCTGCAGTTATAACAGCACATGTTCGATGTCACTGTTCCAGAACGAACCTCCCTGTTTCCATGCTGTATTCTCCAGAGAGAACATCAAATGGAAAAATCTCATCTTCGGCGTAGAGCAGAGCATCAACATCAGCTTTTGTTGTTAAAGAATCTGTTGTACCTAGTGATTTATCCTCAGTTGTAGGTTTCCTTATCGTGGTCTTCAACGTCCTTTCCTCTGCCCCAGTCCATGACGATCCCTCTCCTGTATTTACTGCTTCATTTGAGGACATGGCACCTACTGAGGTGATCCACTGCTTTACACCGTTGTTAACCTGTAACAGACGAGTCGATGTTGGCAGTGGAGTTATGATGGTCTCTATAAATACATTTTTGACTTGCTAACAGTGGTGCAGTGTTGAAGATCTCACAGGAGATTTTGAGAAGTCTCTACCACTGGAAGTCTTTAAGACAGGATAGGTGAACCTATCTCAGGAATAGGTGTTGTTGGTCCTGGTTGGGCAGGGAAATGGAAATGGTCTTTGACATCCTTTCCGGGTATGTGTGATAGCTTTTTAATTCCCTCTTTTCTTGTATGGTGCAGTCTGAGATGTAGATTAAATTTCTGTTGTAACAAGAGCTAAGCTGAGCTTCCAGACCTGGAGTATGAGGAAGTCTTAGAATCTCAAAAGCAGGTGGGTTGCAGGAGACGTCCAGAGGTTTTGCGTCTATGCTCATGCTCAAAGCAGGACTGCTTAGGGCAGGTTGCTTAGGGTTTGCCCAGACCATTGCTGTATATATGTAAGGCTAGAAATCCAACAGCCTCGCCTGGCTTCGGTTCCAGAGGTTGTCAGCTATCATGATAAAAGGATCGTCCTCTCATGTTGAGAAAGACATTGCAGTGCTCTAACTTGTGTCCATTGCCTCCTGTCTTTCCACTGGCACCTCTCAGAAAAGTGTCTCTGTCTTCTCCACGCTCCTGCAGGCAGTAAGGGACCTCCTTTGCCTTTTTTTCTCTCACGCGTCTTGTGCTCCAGCCCCCGATCATCCTGGTAGCCCTCCACTGGACTTGTTTATGTAGGTCGGTGCCTTTCTTGTACTGGGAAGCCCCAAACTGGGCAGAGCACTTCAGATGTGGTCTTACAAATGCTGAATAGAGGAGGAAAAATCCCTTCCCTCAACCTGCTGGCTGTGCACTTGCTGATTGGATGGAGGATGCTGTTGTCCTTGCAGGAGAACACTGCTGAATCCTCTTCAGCTTGTTGTCCTCCAGGACCCCCAGGTCTTTTTTTCCTGCAGAGGCCAGCCTGGATCAGTGCAAGGAATTGCTCTGTCCCAGGGGCAGGACCTGGCAGAAGTTCATGAGGTGCCCATCAGCCCATTTTTTCAACCTACAAAAGTTCTTTTGAAGAGCAGCCTCCAGTATTGCAGCCGCACCAGACAATGTGGTATCAACCGCAGACTTGCCCTGCTCTAATCTGTGAAGCCCTTCAGCATTTTGTAGATTATCAGGTTAGTCAAGAAAAATTTACCCTTGGTAAGTCCTTGTTGTTCCCAGTCACCTCCTTCATGCGGTGGAAGTAGCTTCCAGGAGGATTTGCTGCATAACCTTCTTGGGGCGGAGCTGTGGCTTGCTGGCCTCCGGTTAGCTGGGTGCTGCTCCTTACAGGTGAAAGAAGCCTTTGCCCAAGCCACGTTCTTAGTTCATATAAACATTTAAAATCCTTAAACCTCCTTCAACTTAATGAATATCCAAAGCTCTGTCTGCCCATCTGTTAGAGAGTTTATGGTATGATAGTGTGGAGGCATCTCTTGAGTGTAAACAGCTACCAGTAGTGACAGTGACATCTCATTTGGACCTGTAGTAGTTTATGATTCTTCCAGTTTCAGAGGCAAAGTATTTTTTTTTTTTTTTTTTTTTTTTTTTTTTTTTTTTTTTTTTTTTTTTTTTTTTTTTTTTTTTTTTACATTTTAGTTCATGTTGGTTCACCAGGTTGGTTTGTTGATGGCTTTAGATGTTTCTCTGTCATTTTGGCTTAAGAGTTTTCAGTGGTGTTGGAGAGTAGAGAGGCTCCTCAATGGTCCTAGACTGTGAAAGAGATCCGAGCGCATCTTTACTGGCTTTGGAAATTCAACTTTACTGTTGAAATTTCAGTCTGGGAGAAGCGCTGACAACGTGTGAGAAATGCGTCGAGAAACGAGGGGTGGGAGCTCAGTCCTGGGACCAGCTCCGGCAGTCGCAGCCTGCAGCACTGGCACAGCCAGTACACTCCTCACAGCCAAGAGGATGGAGCTCTCTAGAAGAAAGGTCTGTTTAGTGACTGACCCCGCTCTCTGGAGGGAGGTGAGGGAAAGTATGTCCGGACCATGAACGGAGCCAGCCGAGGAGCGCGCGGCTCCCCAGCCCTGTGCGCATCGCAGGTTGTCACGCCAGGGTGTCCCCTACCAGCCGTGGAAAAGGTTTTACTTTGTTGTCTTCCACGTGCGCCAGTCCACTCTGGCACACGTAAGGTTCAGGTTGTCACCTGGTAGTGATCCAGCTGCCCTGGTGTTTCACCCAGGCAGAACGTCGAGAGTCTGCGGCTGTGGGAATGGCTGACAGCGCCTCTTCACCCTCGTCGTTCCTGAGCTGCATCTTCCTACTCACAGCAAACCAACCCCCCCGAGTCTCGTCAAGGGCCACGGGAGGAAGAGAGCAGACAAAAGGCAACTAGTGCAGAAGATGTTAATTGCCGTGTACCTTTGTCATTACAAAAACTACGCAAGCGATTTGTTACGTTTTTCAGTCACAGTGATGGGCTCGAAACGAGACCACGGCGCTTCTGCTGCAGCGATGCCGGATGTTCTGGCTACATGGGCACCGTCTCTTGGAGCCTCAGCCACGAGGGACTCCTGCTCCTGTCCCTGCCTCACAGCTATGCTTTTACACACTCCTGGTTTTAAATCTTCTAACCAGGTGCCCTGTGGCTGAGAGCGTTTCTGCCCCAGAAGCAGCTCCCTCCTCACCCTCGGAAGAACGAGGTTTATAAAAATCTCGGGAGGTATTTAGCTTAGACTTTGGCATAACACCAGTTAAACGACCACGTACAGCAGCCTCGGAGGTAAATAAAAAAACACTTGGAGTGAAAAGGACTTCAAAAATGCAAATTAAATTTATTCCAGAGAGAGACATGAACTCAGCTTTTTCTCTTCCGCTTTTTTTTTTTCTCTCCTTGAAGTTCATCTTGAACTCTTTCAGCTTGAACTGGAATCTAAGAACCATTTAGGCCTTGACTCTGCACATGCGAGTTCACGTTGGCCCCTGAGTGGAAACTCTCTGATTTCATTTTACTTTTACATCGATTCAGCTCGGTTTGTTAAGGACGTCAGGACTGAATGCGTTCCTGGTGAGGTCAGGATGTAAATCGACGAGTTTACGTAGGGGTTTGCACAGGTTTATCAAAGTTTATGTTAAAGGATGTGGAACCAGCCCCAGAGATGATGCTCAGGACTGTAATCTCAGCTGCTGGGGTGATTGCTGGGCGCTAGAGCACAGCTCGTCAGTCAGGTCAGAACCCTTTGAGCAGCACAGGACAGACTCGGTTTGAGCTGTCGACACAGGATCTGGAGTGAGTTTGTACACAAGAAATACAAGGGAAAAAGAAATAAAGTCTTCTGAAATACTTGGGTTTTGAAAACGGTGGCTTGAGTCATGCTGCAGCATGGAAGGGTAACTGGAAGGGAAGCAAAGATGGGTGGTGAGATCTGCTTCTGAAAGCAAAGATTCCAGCTTGAAAACAGCCTCAGATTCCAAACCTTATTAACTTTAAACAGAGAAGACTCTTCCACAGCTGAAACAGGGCAGTGTGTCTTGGAGAGGGCTGCCAGCCCTGCTCCTCGGAGGAGTTGGGGGCGGATCTGGAATTCCTCTTGTCAGACACTGCTAATGAGGTGAGGGGATCATGTCGACTGAGAGGTGAGTAGAGGATCTAGAGCTGACAAATAGGTTCAGGCTGGCTGTGCATCTTTATCTGTTCTCATGTGCAGCGGGAGTGAGGAGGACTCCCAGGGAATCCCTTTGGGTTCCCCCATGACCCTCTGGAGTTGTGCCAGAAGAAACCCTTGTTGCAGGGACAGTCATTGCAAACCAAACGTACAGTTTCGCATGGGTAATCTCACCCACCAGGCTCAAGTCGTGTTGGTGCAGTGCTGGGTTTAGATAGCAGCTAATTAGACTGGGCTTGTGAAGGACAGAGATTAGGGTAAACGTGTTATTTTTTTACATTGCCAAACAAAGGCTGAGTTTCACGTTTGCCCTGCACTGACTTTGTTTCTCTGAGAGCAGCGGTTCCCAACTGTAACCTTGGCTTGTAGTGGTGTGAGCAGGGAGTCACTCACTGGGTAGCTGAGTGACAGACTTGTCTGAGGCAGTTCTAATGAACGGCAGCTAGCAATAATCCTTTACGTGTGCTGGTGGATGGAGTACAAATATGTGGACCATTGGGAGAGTCACCTAATCACAGACTGGTTTGGGCTGGAGGGACCTTCCAAGCTCCTCCAGCCCAACCCCTGCAGGGAGCAGGGACATCTGCACCCAGCACAGCTTCCTCAGAGCCCCAAAGGCCAACCTGACCTGGGATGGGGCCAGGGATGGGGCTTCGGCCTCCTCTCGGGGCAACCTGGGCCAGGGTCTCACCACCCTCAGTGTCAACAATCTCTCCCTTCTCTGCTCTAAATCGCCCTCTGTCAGCTGAACCATCACCCCTGTCCTGTCCCCACAGCCCCTGCTGACCAGCCCCTCCCCAGCTTTCTGACAGCCCCTTGCAGCACTGACAGGCTGCACTAAGGTCTCCCCGCAGCCTTCTCTGCTCCAGGCTGAACCCCCCCAGCTCTCAGCCTGTCCTCCTAATCCACAGGAAAGCTCTAAGCACCATCAGCAAACATGACCCCATTGAAAAGCTGAAAGAGCCGGAGGTGCCCAGTGAAGGGGAGACGAGGGGTGAAGCACACACTGAAAATGCAGGAACAGTTACTGCGGGAAGAAGCTGGTTTCTGTTGGATCAGAGTTAATGTGAGTAATCCTTCAACTGCAGCAAGGAGGGAGTAGCTTGAACAGGAGAAAACACGGTGCCCCTTCTTCTACCTGCACAGTTATTTGTAGAAGGGATTGTGCATTGAAAGTGGGAGCGTCTGAACACAGACAGGGGCCTGTGACCCAGTGGCCACAACCCTGTGGTGCTTGATACTGGCCATCCAGGGCTCAGGTTTGCTCCGTTAGTGGTTCTTGTTTCACCTTTCATGAACTGACCTTCTCGGGGCGCGCTACTACAGGGGAGGAGACTTTGCTCAGTAGTGAGGAAGGCATGGATGCGTTGATCTGCCTGAAGGTCGGGAGGCTCTACAGAGGCATCTGGCCAGGCTGGATCGATAGGCTGAGGCCAAGAGGGTGAAGATCAACTTGGGCCGCAACAAGCCCCGGCAACACTACAGGCTTGGGGAGGAGTGGCTGGAGTGAGGTGAGTTCTCGGGGCTGTCCTTCCGTACTCTGCATTTCTCTTACTACTTCCTGTAGAAATACAATACATGTATTTCAAAAGGGGAGTTGTCTGATTGCTGAAGTTATTAGTAAGTAGCAAAGCTCTGTTTCCCTGACTGCTCCAGTACCGACTGTTACAAACTAGAAGTCGTGGCTGTAACTTCCCTTACAGAAGGTTTGAGTTAGGTGTGATGGGACTAGCAAGTCTGGTGTTACACGTGAAATACTGAGATGATTCATGTTTCCTTTCTGGAACCAATTGTTAAAATACTGGAAGGTTTTTTTTATTAACCCCCCCGTGGTGGTTAAACACAATGGCTGCTTTTTAAAAGCAAATACAAGAGAATATTGAGAATTATTTCAATCAAAACCAAAGCTGAAGTATTCTGTATTTAAAAAAGAAAAAAAAAGACAGGGAAAACAACCCAAATAAGTATAATGCAGGTGGTCTGCGCCTGGTCTCTGACAGAATAGTTCTGTGTTGTGTTAGAGAGTTAGTTGTAACAAAGATCTTACACTGCAGCTAATATCAGCTGGTCTAGTTGTTGGAAATACGTCTTGGCAGCAAACCTCGTGTTTTGGGATGAGGCTGGAGGTGCAGCTCATGGAGGTCACTGATGTATTTTTGGACTACGATAGGTTGGATGTTTTCAGTCAGTCCATCTTATTTAATTGATGAGATTACGACTAAGAACAAATAGAAGCCATATAAAATAATTATATTTGACAGTAATCTCATCCTGTTTTGGAAAGGG
>NW_010416020.1:17499-22612 GCF_000710305.1 Buceros rhinoceros silvestris | reverse complement strand
AAGCTCATCCTGTGTTGGAAAGGGGCCCATCAGGAATGTACTAATAGATCAATATAGTTCCATAATCTTCCCAGCACAGTGTTTATTAGCTCCAGCTTTCAAGTGCCTTTTGATAAAGTATCCCTGAAGCGTGCTGGAGACAGGCGGTGTCATCTTTATCCAGAGGAATCTGAATGACTTGTTAAACTGGCACAGGCAAAGCTAGATTTTAAGGTCACCAAACCTGTGGTTTGTATGTCTGAGGGGAAAAAAACAGGCTGTAGTTACTGCATGGGGCTTATATCCCTAAAAGCTGTAGTTTGGAGAAAAGAAAAAGCCATGGAAAGTCTGGTGAGTAACACGCTGAATGCGCCCGTTGTGCGGTGCTGCGGGGAGAGGGGTAAGTCGTGGTAATGAAGACCGCAGTCAGCACGGTTCCTGGAAAACACAGCTCTCCAGACCCACATCATCTAGGTTTGCGTCCGAGTTTGCTTGAGTGGTGTCTATAAATACACACAAGAAGATTTCTTACACCAGGGGGCTTTTTACTGCGTAGGCAAGGGTTTAATGAGATTTGCTGCCTGGAAGACTAAATGAGCCTGATGGAACTAGAAAAAAAAGGTTACGATCACCGCTTGAAGACTTAATGTGAGGTACCTCAGTGAGATGCACTGATTTGGTCAGATACCCTTTGTGTAACCTCAGAAGAAGGGGGTAAAAAGGTGTGGTGTGTCCTGAGCAGGAGTGTCACCGCAGCTTTGACTCCTTCTGTAGCTCCGAGGTGAACGGAGTGTTGAGGGAACGGTGCGATCCCTTAGTCCCAGAAGCAGCCGAGGCTTTGTGCGGAGTGGGGTGGCTGCACTGCCTGTGGACCTGGTGCGAGGGAGCACGGAGTCTCGGCTCCATGGTGCCAGCTCTGTAATCGCCTCCAGCGCTGGGCTTCAGTGCAGAGCCAGGTGCCTCTGGAGGGGCTCGTCAGCCGGATGGCTCAGCTGTGGGGAGGGCACTGGAGTCCAGTATCCCGCTGAGGTGGGTGATCCTTCACCTTTCACCTTCCAACAACATTGCGAATAGGCCCCGAGTTTGCACAGTGCCACATTTGCAGAATCTGTTTATTGCTAGAAATGCTTTTTATTTTTCTGTGGAAGACTTCGTGTTGGGTCTGAGGTTGATGAGTGATGTGTTTCATAACTCTCGTGGCATGTAGAGCCCTGTGTAGGTACCGCTCTGATCAGAAGGTGCAGTGAGTAGGTGTTTTTAATTGTGCCTGGCAAATACTTTCTAGAAACACGAGGAAACAGTCCTAAAATAAATGTCAATCTGAGGATGCAAGTGTTTGGATCTTGACAGAGTGCACCGGTTTTCCCTTCTCGCTGATGATCTGCTGCAGACCCTTTTTCGTGGGAGATAAAAAAAGGCTTGTAGTTATCCCTCACCCATTTTCTGTCCCTAGTTACCCAGCGGGAGACTCTTCCACGCGGCAGCGGTGATCTCCGATGCCATGTACATCTTTGGCGGCACAGTGGACAACAACATCAGAAGTGGAGAAATGTACCGGTTCCAGGTAACGCCCCGACGGAGGAACCCACACCGACTCTGCCTGAACCCCCTGGCTCTGTCTGCGGACAAGGCAGAGTTTCTGGTTTCGCTCGCAGGGAGCGCGATGGCTTTTGTTTCGCACCCTTCCCGCAGGCAGCATTTGCATTTCAGATTCAGCTGCCAAAATTAACGTATCTTTAAAATCTTGTGAGATATGTTACCTGGACAGACGCTTTGGTAGGGCCAAGCTCTCCGGTGCCTTCTCAAGTCCTGACAGAGATCAGGACAGCTTTGTCGAATTACTGAAGGTCTATGGGAGAGGGTTTGCCAGGATGTTCAACTGAGAATTGACCGTTTCCTCTTCAGTACTGCCAGGCTCAGGGCTCCGGGGTTTTCTCGTCCTGACAGAACTCCCAGTCCCACCCCCCAGGAGCTGTGGCAGTCTTAACTTTCAAGATACTCACACCAGCTCAAATGCCCCTGACACTCCAGTTTATTTTTCCTGTGTGGGACCCGCAGATGGGTCCTGGTAGGTCTTCCTGGATCTTTTCCTTTCCCCACAGAGGAAGCCCTTGCATGGGTTTGGTTTGCTTGTTATTTTCTGCTTTCCGTACTGTGTTGAGCTGGGGTTAAGTAAACCCAGTTGACAGCGCGTGGGACTGCCGTGCTGTTGGATATAGCCATTTGACATGAGCTCTGTCTTCTGGGGGTTGTTTTTTCAGTTCTCTTGTTACCCCAAGTGTACCCTGCATGAAGATTATGGAAGGCTGTGGGAAAACAGGCAGTTCAGTGACTTGGAGTTTGTTTTGGGAGAGGTGAGTAGAACGCGTTGGGAAGGCGCCAGCGGGGTGTTGCTGTGCGGGGAGCGTGTTTGCTGGGAAAAGCAAATTGCACAGCGCTTGTGCCAGAAGCCCTGGGAATGAGGTTTTGAGAGCAGCGTCACTGGTGAGAATGACGCCTGTCTGGGTTGGCGAGTTACACAATCCAGAGAAATTTCTGAAGCTGCAAAGGAGAAACTTTTAAACCGAAGAGATCTGTGGATCAACGAGCCATAACCTGAATTACTCAGAGAACATTATATACAGTTGCGATATGAAAATGATTCTAACGACCTCCGAGGTCCCAGCTGTCTCCTGGAAAGAGCAGGGCAGCAGTTTGCAGATCCATGAATTGTTTCAAGAGCCATTTTTAATTACCGAAATACAATAGAATGAGAAAGAGCAGCACAGGGGAACGATTCTCAGTAATGAAAACAATTATACAATTTTTAAAAGAAGAAAACCATGAGAGATTGGAACTCACCTGCATTCCTTTGGCAAAAAAAAAGTTATAAATCACAGTGCAGAGCTCAGGTAACAGATCCTCAACTACAAATGAACAGCAATAGCAGAAAAAGGTGCTGTTGTTTTGAAAAGAGAAAATCAAACCGAACATCAGATCAACACTCAGAGGCAGCGTCTGTGCCGCTGAACCTTCGCAGCAGCTTCCCCTCAGTGAGCGTAACAAAGGCTGCTTCCGAGGGGGTTTGCCCTTAGCCTTTAGGGAAAAGAGGTGTTGAATTTCATCTGGATGTGCAGAGGTGCCTTGGATCCTAACTTAAACTAAAGGCACAGTTCAGCCCTGGTTTCTACAGCTTCTGCCATCTGCTACCACCATGTGATTGGGCAATAAAAGTTTAATGTGTGTTCTTCCTTTGGCAGAAGGAAGAACGAGTCCGAGGGCACACCGCGATTGTCACAGCTCGCTGCAAGTGGCTGAAAAAGAAAATCATACAGGCCAGGGAGAGAGTGAAACAGGCGAGTATTTGAGAAGAGGAGTTGTGTGGCACAGCAGTGCTCATTCTGCCCCATTTTGGAAGTCAGGTTGTCAGGGAAAAAATAGTATCTGCTGAGACAGATGTAGGGCTGGAGCAGCATCTGCTGCTGAGGTGCTCTTGAGCAAGTAAACCCAAGAGGATAATTAGTATTAAGCGAAGCTGCTGGGGGTGTAGGGGCCAGGCGAGGAGCGAAACGTGGAGGAGCTGGAGTTAATCCAGTTATCTAGATTATCGGTGCGGTTCCTGGGAGCTCTCCTAGCTGTCTGAGTTCTAATCTTGAGGAATGCCCCTGGGGAGGCGTGCATCCCCCTCCCTCTGGGGTGGGCTGCAGGATGAGACAGAGGAGGGGGGAGGCAGGGGTGAGGTCTTGAGGCTGGCTCTGTTCCCTTTACCTTTGTATCTCCTGACATCTTCCAGAGACGAAGGTCTGCTGCCTCTGGTTCATTGTCTGTTAATTTTAAAGACTTACCGCTTTTTAGCTGCAAACAGTGACTGCTCTGGAGGAATTGGTGGCACGTGACTGCAGTAAGACAGACACGTGCCTCGTTGTCCCTTAGTGATTTGCTTGCCACTGCACAGCCCTCCATCTTCCTCTCCCTACAGCCTTTTCTGGGGCTGGGAGGGTGCAATGTGAAAATAACAGTGGCTTAAAATGCTTCTGTGCGGCACTTTGAGCTCTTACTTCGCAAGGCAGGGCTGTGTGGAACCTGCTCCTACATCTTCCTTCTCCAGGGAGAGATGCGGGTCCTGCCGAGGGCAGAAGTGGGAGCTCAGGGGAATTCATTCCTCCCTTTTTCTGAGGCCCTGCTTTTGAGCTTTATCTGGAGCTCACAATTGTTCTGATGCACGTTTGTCACAGGACAGGGAACAGTAGGTCTAAGCCGTACGAATTCCTTGTTGTCTTGAAGATAAAGAGATGTTGGGTCTTGAAGATAAAGAGATGTTGGGTCTTGAAGATAAAGAGATGTTGGGTCTTGAAGATAAAGAGATGTTGGGTCTTGAAGAAAGGGTGGTCAGGAGAAACATCTTTCCTCTGCTTTGAGAGCAGCCTGTGTGAGCTGCCACAGCCTTGTTGCCATGGTTGAGTGGTTTTTCTGTCTCACTAGAAATCAAAGCAAGATATCGAAGACGAGGGACACACGACATGTCAGATGGACGGGATTGGTGGGAACGTCAAGCTGTGCCGCCTGCAGCCCCTGCTGGAAGTGCCCATCCGAGAGGCTGAGGCACAGCCCTTCGAGGTGCTCATGCAGTTTCTGTATACGGATAAAATAAAATACCCTCGCAAAGGTAGGAGAGCAGGGGAAAAGGCATAGTAGGAACTGGGTAGCAAACATTTCTTTTGATACAGAGCAGGATCGAGCATTTGCAGGTGATCAGTCCTGCTCTAAGCGCTTGCTTAATTACTGAGATTTTTAAAAAAAGAAGATTTCTGTCAAAGCATACTAAGAATGCTTGTATTTTTCTGAATTCTTTTCAAACTTCAAGGAAAAGCAGGTTCTTGATCATTCCAAAGGTGTAAAAATGCCCAAACAAACAAAAATGTCATGGTGTGTTGGGCGTTACAGCAGCCTGCCTGCAGGGACCATGTGTCCTGCGTTGGCTTATTTCCTTTTTCTGGCATTGTTTTGATCCGTGGCAATCTGAGCCCACACAGAAAGGCCGAGCAAACGCCAGCCCGAAGGAGCGCCTCAGGAAAGGAAAACCCATCTGAAGCATTTGTTGAAGAGCCCTGAGTTCCGAACCCTGGCAGGCTGGGAGGTGATGGCCGGAGGTCTC
>NW_010416020.1:13744-17380 GCF_000710305.1 Buceros rhinoceros silvestris | reverse complement strand
TCCCGTCCCCCCCCCAGCCAGTCCAGCTCCTGCCCGTGTTGCAGTGGTGAGGTCTGGTGGGCTGTGCGAGTCAGACTGGGCAGCCCAGGGACTCAGCTGGTGGGGTGGCAGCACATGGCACGGTGAGGTTCCTCTGTCCTAACGCTGAAGGCTTTGCTTCGGTTTCAGTCCAGGCGCTTTCCTTGCTATAAATGGTAATTCCGAGGAAAACAACGATCCGTAGACAGTTGACCCAAGGCTTTCCCTGCGAGGGGGGCCTGTCAGAGGGTGAGCCTGGTTAGTGGGGATGAGGGGACCTTACCGTTGGTGTGTGCTGCCATGGCCAGATCCTACTGTCAGCCAGCTCCCCGATCCTCAGCCTGCTCACTGCAGGACAGGGTCAGACCAAGGGCGGGAGGATGCCACAGCTCCCCTGCCCCCAGCCCATTCCCCCTCCTCCCTGGTGCTTCGCAATGGCCCCGTCCTCACCATTTGTATTCCTCATTGCTGCTCGGAGTTCAGAGAGCAGCACCACGGGGACCCATCTGGAGGCTGAGCTAACCGACCTGGGCATGCTTACTGAACGGGATTTGCCGATTAGACACAGGGAAGGCACGTGACGTACAAGAAGGCTTTTCTCTGTCAAAAAGTCCTTACAGCAGATGGCCAGAGACCTCCTGTGAGGAAAGCAAAGGCCAGGGAGGATTATTCCTTGAGATGGTGTCCCAGTAGCCCCACTGCAGGGGCCCACAAGGGTCCCCACTGCCCCTCTCTCACTTCAGCCCCCTCTCCTTGGGCCTCAGATCCGTACACGCACAAGCACGGAGTGTCTTCATCAGAGTCTGTCAAAGTCAGGGAGCTCATTGCTCATGCTGCGTCAGGACTTCGGCAGAGCTGTTAGCAGCCGAGCTCTCAGGCGCACGGGCTTCAGAGCTCGTCAGTGGCATTAGAGACTTCTCTTTCTTTGGGGGGCGTTAAAAAACGGTGATCCAGGTTGTCACAAAATCTTTGCCCAAAAAAATCTTCTGCGGTGGCTGTTTCATACCTCGGTTTTGAAACTCCTTTTTTAGCATCAGTTCAGATTCTGCCATGGATTTTTTTTTTTTTTTTCCTCCATGAAAACACTCCAGTTGCTGCCCCTTCTACCTCACCAAATGCTCGGGTTGATGTGAAAAGAAATACTCTGAGCAAGGTTCCTCTCTTTGTTCTGTGAGCTCTCCACATTTTTACCTCTCTCTTGCAATTCCAGGTCATGTGCAGGATGTGTTGCTGATCATGGATGTGTACAAACTGGCCTTAAACTTCAAACTCTCTCGCCTGGAACAGCTCTGCCTTCAGTACATTGAAGCATCCGTAGACCTGCAGAACGTGCTCACTGTGTGTGAAAATGCAAACAAGCTTCAGCTGGATCAGCTCAAGGTGATCCTGTTTCGCATTCAAAGTCAGTGCTATGGCATTTCAAACAGGAGAATTTACGTAATTGCTGTTTTGCAAAGCTGTTGCCCTTTGCACGTTCAGTTCTTCCCTGAAATTACAGCTGCTGCAGTCTGTTAGCGTGGATTGTCCCGCAGCTGCTCGTGGATATTTTGTAGGTTTTTTTCACTAAGAGTTTGATATTTTTGCTTATCTGCCCTGTAGGGTGGAAAGGGCAGAGTGACTTTGGCTCTTTGTCAATTCACTCTCACTGCAGCAAGGTGGAACTAGTGCATTTTCTGGTCTCAGTTTATACAGAGACGGTGAACAGGTTGTTTCACCTGGTCTGATGAAAAATCCTAAACTCTCTTCTCATGCCCCTGGTCTGAAAACCACCCCAAGGACAAACAAACTGTGTCTGCGATTCTCCGTCTCTGAGTAGTGGCTCGACGGCTTTTAGGCGTTTGCTGCAAGTCATGGTCTAGTCGATACCCCCAGGCTGCAGGCCAGGGTTTGCCGGGACCGTCTGGTTGGGCCAGAGCTGATTCTGCTTAAAGCTGCAGAGAAGCAACTCCTCCACCCAAGCGAGGAGCCCGTGCCTGTTTGAGCAGCCAGTGCACAGCACTTGGCCGTGTAGCTGGCAGCTGCAAGCAGAGTGAAGCTAGAGAAACCAGTATGCACCAGCACTTCCTCAGACACTGTGCACTGGGTTTGGGCAAAGGGAAGGCGTCCAGGAGGACGGCAGCGGAGTCAGCAGCAAGGATGTAAATGCTGGCACAGCCTTTGGTGCGTAGGACCATGATGCCATTAGGTGCCCGGAAGCTCCAGCTTAGTGGATGTAGTGCCAGGGGTTTCAGATCAGCCCCCCCCACCTGCCTCAGCCACTGGTGGGGTGTCAGAGCTCTGCTACCCAGCTCTGTTTGGTCAGGACCACCCTGAGCTGCCCTCGTGCCTTCTCGAGGTCGCCTTTGTCCGTCTGCAGAAGGCCACTCTTCCTGGCATCCTAGTTGTGGCTTAAAACATCTTCCAGATGGGTCCTCAACAGATCCCTTTGGATGTCAGGTGAAATAACTTGGCAGCAAATGGACAGCAGTAATTTTATCCTCACCTCATGGTGAGCTCATATAGGTTATATTTTTTGCCTGTTAAAGGGTCCTGAGGGAAATCCTTAGCTCCACTGGCAAACTAAGAGGCATTTTTTGTCCCTTTAACTGGTCTGGTTCATTTCTTACCTTTGTACCACCTTGATTTTTCTAGCAAGTTTGTCCTACAGGAGCCTGCGGGAGCCGCTCAGGCTGTCTGCAGCCTGCACCGGACAGCTGAAGGCAAAACGCACACAGGGAAATCCTGCAGACTGCTTGTTCCCTTAATGGATAGTGTTCAGAGTTAAGATCTCCTCACCCTTCTAATTAACTTTTGGTATCTAATTGCATAAAGAATAGTTGTGAGATAGCATCCAATCTCAGTTAGCTCCATAAGGTTTTTGGAGTCTCCTGAGGTTCCTGTTGTGGAAAGCTGCAGAGCAGCTAGATGGGAGTCAGTTCATCTTTCCCTTGTTTTTATTTCGTAGTCAGGTTTTTCTAGGTGCTCAGAATTGTCCTGAATTTCCTGTTCAAGTAGGAGCCTGAGTAGGGAGTCGTTGTTTGAGAGTTCCAGCGGCAGGACCCATAAGGAGGCGTGTAAGAAGAGGGTGACTGTTACACATAACACGGTGATGTTTACGTGGTGCTGTAGGATGACGTCATGCAGTAAAACAGAATGTTTTAATTAACATTGTTTATTTTTTTTCAAGGAGCATTGCCTGAACTTCGTGGTGAAGGAATCACATTTTAACCAGGTGATAATGATGAAGGAGTTTGAGCATCTTTCTTCGTCCCTCATAGTGGAGATTGTACGGAGAAAACAGCAGCCTCCAGTTCGGACACACTCCGATCAGCCACTTGATATCGGTACTTTTTTGCTTTATAAAGGGATTAATTGCTCTGGGTTTGCCATGCTAATGGTTGGTTAGTCTAGGAACCAGCCTGGGCAGCAGTCCGGTGCAGACCACCCGTTCTCCAGCTGGTGTAACTGTGCTTAGGCCTAAGACAGAACAGCGTTAGACAGGACATGCTGGTTCTTCCAGTGACCTTCCGTCAGAACAGTCCCCACCAAAACACATGGAAGGTGTTGTTAATATAGTTGTATTCTCCTTGCAATAATATCCCGATTCTGTTCAGAGAGAGATGAGGCGGAAGGAACGTA
>NW_010416020.1:3412-13599 GCF_000710305.1 Buceros rhinoceros silvestris | reverse complement strand
AAGAGTGGTTGGAAGGAAAGGCAGTGGACATTCAGTGGCAGTGTCCTAGAAGGTCACAAGCTGAGTGGGGAGCTGGCCTGATGTAGGGTTTAACCAGAGGAGCAAGAGTATGGAAGATCTTGAGTCTAATCCACCGCTGATGAGGTTGACCTTGAGGGGTGGGCATTGAGAGAGAGAGGGAAGCATGGAAAAATTAATTGAGAAAAAGAACAGTTACTGGAAGAAGGAAACAGAAGGTAGGGAGGAGAAAACTTTGAGGAGACAAATACCCTCCTCTAACGACCATGCCTTTCGCTTTCATTCTGTGGTTGTGCTGGAAGGAGAAGATTTGATTTATGGTTCTATTACAGAATTCATCAGGGACCAATTTGGGACTACTCTTATTGAAGATTTTATCATTGTGACACACAAAAAACAGACTGTAATAGCGAAACTTGCTGAGGCCACAAAGTTCAGAGGCCTTGCCAGTGCTGATTTGGAATACTGCACAAAAAAAATTGGGAACTGGAGAGAAAGGTGGGGTAGCCTGTCCTGAAAGGTGAAGCAGAAAGCCTTTGGCTGGCATTTGTCCCAGGGAGAAGGGAGGTGCACCTCCAGGAAGATGGCATAGCCAGCTTCTGTCTCCAGAGCTGGAACGATGCGCGGGACCCAAGCATCAAAACATTGAAAGATGGACTTTGAAAATACGAGTGAATTTGCACAGACTTGTCAGTTATCGTGTGTTTTCAAAGGTTAACAAAAAGGTTGGCTAAAGGAAGCCTTTACTGAGGATTTGGGAAAGATTTGTCTTAAGAGACACAATTTTATGTTTTTGGAGGTTGGAAGAGGGTGGGAAAACCCCATATTCCTTCACCTACAGATAACGGCCGTCAGTGCGGCTGCTGCCGGAGTTTGCTGCCAGTGGTTTGAAAGCCGAGCTGGCAGGTTTGTTTCTGGGACAGACAGCAGGGGATGGATTATGATGGGGAAGGAGGACGCTCATTTTGCTCAAAATTATGAGGAAAGGGCCTCAAACTCACTCCAGGGATCCCCATGGAAAGAGGGGCTGGAGCTATGGCTTGGCCGTGTGTTAGTGTGATAGTACCTGGTCACCGGGGAAACGCAGCAGCCCGCGTCTTTAACTGTTCCATTATATGAACTTCCAGGAACATCTTTAATTCAGGACATGAAGGCTTACCTGGAAGGAGCTGGGACCGAGTTCTGCGATATCATCCTTCTCTTAGACGGCCACCCCCGGCCAGCCCATAAAGCCATCCTGGCAGCCCGCTCCAGGTGAGTCGCTGCTCGCTGGGACTACCACAGAGAGTGCGTGTGAGCCCCCCGCAGGTCAGCCCGCTTTTTGGAGGAGACAGCGAGGAGCTTGGGATCCTTGTGAGGTTACGGCGCAGCTTCGCACAATGATGGCAATAAGCCTTTCAGCAAGAGTGATTAAATACTTTTTCTAATTTGCTACCCAGCAGGGGAAGGTAGGATTTGGTGAAAGCTGGGGAGATTTTGTGGAGGATGCGTAGGGAGCTGCACTGCAAGACAAAGGATCTGTAAATTCAGGGGAGGGAGAAAGAGGTTGGTGAAAGCTGGGGAGATTTTGTGGAGGATGCGTAGGGAGCTGCACTGCAAGACAAAGGATCTGTAAATTCAGGGGAGGGATAAAGAGTGTAAAACATACGGTGGTCTCAGTGAAGTGGAAAGCAACAGATGGGCACTGAGGTCAGGAAGAGCCTTCTGACGGCAAACAGCGTTTTAGAGTCACAGGAAACCGGAATCTCTCTCTCACTTGCTGGTGTTTAAGACTGGGGGTGATGAACAAGCATAACAAACTGGTGCCTAACAGGGACGGGACTGGTCTGCACTGCATTGCAGAGGCAGGCAGCTCACCCTGCTGCCGCGGGTGCTCTTCTCCCGCCTCAGGACGGCAGCAAAGTGGGTTTGTCCTTCGCTCCTGTGTTCTCTGTACCCACGCCTTTATGTTCTGCCCAACGTTAAGCATTCATGTAAAATTTTTATTTCAAATACTGTCACAATTTTTCTTCCAGTCCCAGTAATAATATTCAGTATTCTGGTATTTCACCAGAAGCATTAAAACAACCCCACATGATTGGCAGCCTGTAGATACCAAGGAAATTCGTAATGCTTTAAGCTCTCTGCTGGGTCTTATGCAAATTAGACAAAAATCAAAGCACCATGTGTCCTAATTTTCAAGAAACAGACAAATTTCAGGTAGCGCTGATGGAAATTAGGGGGATTATATTTGAAGTTCTCTCAGTAATGAATATGAAACAATAATTTAGCAGTGGTTTTGCCCAGGTCGTCTCCTGGATTTCCTTCTTTGGAAGCTGCGGTGCTCAATCAGCAGCCTTTGAACAATCCTGGGATAAACCATCTGTCTGCAGAACATCTCACATCAGTTTTATTTCCTTTTCCAGTTACTTCGAAGCCATGTTCCGTTCCTTCATGCCAGAAGATGGGCAAGTGAATATTTCTATAGGTGAAATGGTTCCCAGCAAGCAAGCATTTGAATCTATGCTTCGATACATCTACTACGGAGAAGTAAACATGCCGCCCGAAGACTCCCTGTATCCTGAAACCTAAAGCATTTGAGGGGTCTGTGTAAAGTGCACGGACAGCAGCTCACCTGCCTCATGCCCTGGGTGGCCAGGCAGAGCCTGGAGGACTGTGTTGGGGCTGTGTGGGCACGTCCTGCAGCTCGGATCGTTCATTCGGATTTACGCTCAGTGCTGTTCCCTTTGGGTGATGTTTTTCTTCTTAACGAGATGAACAGCTACCTCTTTGCTGCACCTTACTACTACGGCTTCTCCAACAACAGGCTGCAAGCCTATTGTAAGCAGAACCTAGAGATGAATGTCACAGTGGAGAACGTCCTGCAGGTAATTGTCCCCAAGCAGCTTTAATTAGTTGCTCGACTTAGAGGCAGGAAAGCCGAAGGGTCTAGTCACAAGGGTACCCCCAGTCCAGGTTCACTGAGCTGCTCCAAACTGACATCCCCTGGGACTGCCCAGGCCCTTCGGGTGGCAGTGGCCCCGCGTAGTCATCACGTCTCTAGGAGCGCAGCCTTCAGCAGCTTTGTGCCCTCACCGGCCTTTGTGTCCCCAGTGCTCCCCAGTGCTGAAGTTTAGCAGATACTGTCCAACTGGATGTTCCCTCTGAGCTCTTCATCGACCTCATTGCAGACCAGTGTTTCTAAAAGTCTTTTTAAGATGTGCCATGTGCTCAGCACTGCTCCAAACCCTTCTGAGGCAGACATTGGTACCAGGGCGTGTAATGGTGATGTGCAGGTGGCACTGGTCTGGTTTTGTCAGCAATGCTGACAGGTTCTGGCAAGGAGGTTTAAGCTAAGGAAAAGCATTCCGTGATCAGAGATCCTGCAGTGCCACCCGCTAGGTGGGCAGACTGAAGCCTCGGCATCTCAAGCAGAATCAATTCCAGCATTAACTGCCTTTGGCTCCTGCCGGTCCTGCTGGGGCCCTTCAGGAACTCGGCTCTGAAAGAGATCGCAGTTTCCTGCCGATGATCTCCTGAGGACTCCCTGCATTTGAAATGCAAGGCCTCTTCCGGAGTAGTTCAGAAAAGGTTCAGGGTTTAATAGAGTACGGAGATGTTCCCGTTGCTCAGAGGAATTTCCTCCTCTGAGTCAGAACAGTGTTCAGGTCATCTACCTCTGAGCTGGGCAGGAGGAAAATCACGCCGTTGCTTTTGCTCTAGATTTTAGAGGCGGCTGACAAGACCCAGGCCCTGGACATGAAGAGGCACTGCCTGCATATCATCGTTCACCAGTTCACCAAGGTTGGTTGCATCTTTTCTGGGGCTTTTGAGAGCTGCTGTCCTCTGTCGCTGCGTTGGTTCTCTGGAATTGCTTCCATTTCCTCCTGTTCTGGCTGCTAATCCTGTGCTGTGCCGTCGGTGGGTTCTCGTGTGTGCAGCAAGAGAAGCTTCGTATCGAGGGCACGGATCTCTCTCTCTCAGTCGCGGTTACGCGTGTGCTGTTCCTATTTCTTTGGAAGTGTTCCCTGTCATAGCTGTTGTATTGTCACGAGCTCCAAAGGCAAACTCCGGTGTCCTGGCTGGGCTTTCTGCAGTTGCCCTGTGGGATGATGCACTAGCCACAGGAAAGGTGAAGAGCCTGCTGTGCTGATGCTCCTGTTCTCGCTGGAGAGGAGGAGGATGTTGTCACTTAGTCGTTCCTATGGGATCTGTCCATGGGAGTGTCCCAGCCTGTCCCCAGTTCATTCAGCACTCACAAGAAGTGCTGGCATTGGTGGAGACCTCACAGGAATGGGCATTTCTGGGTGTTACATACCCACTGATAACGATCCCCTGGTCAGTATTCAAGTAGCTCGCTCTCCTTTGTCTGTTTAACCCCCTGGTTCTCCCGCCGCTGCCCGTGGACGGGAGGGCACTGCTGGGTCCGGTCTGGCAGGGGGAGGTGTCCAGGCTCCCAAGGGCCTGAGTTGTGCGAGCATGATGCGTTTTACACTCAGAAATAACTGAAAAGGCCTAAAGAGCTTCGGGAACAGAGCCAGCCCCCCCAGAATCGCGCTCTGATGACAGTCCCCAGCACGAGGTGACAATTCCCAGCATGAGAGCTGAGCGGCCCAGCTGCAGCAGGGCCTGGAGAACAGTCCCAGCGCCGGTCTCTGGGACAACTCCTGGGGCTTGGGCACACGGCATTGCAGTCCCTGAAGCTGAAAGCTCACGGCCCCAACTCTCCCGTGGAGGCCGCAGGAGGACAAGCAGGCTGAGACAATCCTCAGCAGAGTGTGCTGGGGCGAAGTGGACGTGGTGATTGATGTTTCAGAGGGATATGGGCTGAGGGGTGTTCCTGCAGTGCACTCCACTCACCGGAACATGGGGAAATGTTTTATCTATCAGCTGTCGACTGTTAGAACAGTTTTCATCAAAATGTGGCTGGAAGATTGTCAAGCAGATGTGCATGAAGCGGTCTGAATTAATGTAACGTTTGTCTTCGGCCTGAGAGGCTTCAGTGTGTGATTTTTGGCCCGGTGCTGGCGACTCTGTGTGTGGCCAGGCACGGATCCTTGCCACTCGGCGCCCTGGCAAGCCGTAGCCTCTGAAGGGTGATTTGTTCTCGCTGCGAGAGCCCCGGTGGGTCATCGGGTCTCAGGCAGCAGTGAAGGCCGCCGCCGCCGTCTCCCGTTCTCCAGCCTGAGTAACGCTGCTCTGCGATCGGACGTGAAGGAGCTGTCCCCGCCGTGAGAGCGGCCGCTGAAGAGCTGATCCAGAGGGTCGGGCAATGTGTGTTCAGGCTCTCGTGTGTCAGCGTTGTGCAAAAGCCCTAATAAAACCGCTGCTCTTCGTGCTCGTACCACACCCTGATCTGTTCCTCCACAGTGCGTGTCTCGGTGCGGGGACAGGGCTCCCAGCAGCGCCAAGGGGGCTCTTTCCCCCTTAGTCCTCGCAGACTGTTATTTTTGGGGACCTGACTTCGCACCGATGTCCTGAGCTCTTGCTGAAAGCATCCGGCTACTTCTTTCATGGGTTCTGAAAGACGCTGGGGATGTCTTTACCCTGTATCACAGTCGAGTTCCTCAGTGAGGCGATCCTCTCGGGTGAGATCAGGTCACAGGGCTGGGATCGGGACAGGCTTTGGAGCAGAGGCTGCCCCTGGGGCTGGGCACGTACCTGAGGAACTGCAGAAAGACGAACGACCGGCTCGGTCTTGCGAGGCTGGGGGGAAGGAAGGAATGTGTAGAGCTGCCTTTTGGGAACAGTTGAGCTTCTGAAGAATCCGGGACCATAAAGTTTGCTGTAGATGCTGACGTGGTGGAGGTTTTTGTTGGCTCGAGCTCCGGTGACCTGCTCTGACTGCAGAAGGCTGGCCAGCAAAACCACTGCGGACACTCAGCACAGCCTCTCCGCAGGAGCAGGCAGGAGTGGAGAGATCAGGCTCTAAGGCACATTCTCGGTAGAGACACACAGACTTCAAAGTTCAGGGCTGTGCTGGTGCCCAGCTTTGCTTGTATCGAGTGCCTCGCTGCCCTCCCTTCGCTGTGGAGTTGTCGGCAGGAGCAGTTGTTACACTCCTTTCTCGGAGAAGCAGTGCTGGGGTCAGTGCTTCTGCTGGTCCCCGTTCCCAGCCCCTCCTCACAGCAGCCTGGCATCGGGCTGTAGGTGCAGGAGGTGGTGACATGAGATCCCTGGGGGCTGTCCCCTGCAGCCCAGCCCCACCACAGTGGCTTCCAGTGATACCTCAGCTGGGATTTGGGGAGGCTTTTAATTTCTTTCCTTTTTTTTCTGTTCTGTTTTTCTTTTCTTTGAAGGTCTCCAAGTTGCCAAACCTCCGCTCCCTAAGTCAGCTCCTGCTCCTTGACATCATAGAGTCGTTAGCTACCCACATCTCAGACAAGCAGTGTGCGGAGCTGGGCGCAGACATTTGACACGCTTTGGTAATCGAACTTCTCATTCCTTCCTCGAAAAAACGAGCACTGTACGACTGGCTCTCCCTTGTTACCATTCCATAGTGAGCTGCTCAGTGTCCGCACAGCAGAGCAGGCCCCGGGGACACGACAGCCGACCTGCTCTGCCGTGGACCTGCTCGGTTTGTCCCAGCACAGAGAAGGGTTCAGTCTCTGTTGCACAGCGGTAGTATCGAACTCATCACAGGAATGAATTCATTCCACTTGGCTTTGAGAGTAACTAGGTTCAGTTCTTCCCTCAGTGCTGTAAAACAGACAGTCGCGAGGAAGAGAGTCCTTTCCCCTTTGAAACGCAGCAGAGAACCCTAAAGAGCTCCAGCTGCCCCAGCCAGGTCTAAGGGCGAAGTCAGGTGTTACAGAACTGGTGACAGAGAGCGTGGAGTTCGCAGCAAGGCTGCTGGTGGGACCAGAACGTATGGACTTCCCCGAGACTCTCCGTGGCATGGATTAAAAAATAAGCCCTTGTGCAAGTGCTGCGAGCAGCGGGCTGCAGGGGGTCCAGCCTGTGCTCTGCAGCAGGTCGGGCTGGAAGATCACAGCGGTCCCTTCTGATCCATTAATCCTGTCTCGCTAAGCCTTTCTAAATCAATTTATTAATAAAGAGTTAACGTCTTCTCCTGGCATTTCACGATTGACTTGGCTTTCATTTTGGAAAAAAATTAAGCAAAACGAGCTGGGAGCTGGATGAAGGTCATTCTGTTAAAAATAAGCATGCTCCATCTTGTTACTGATTTTATGCTGAAGCGTCTTCGTTAGTTGTTGCCTTTGCAGGAACGTGACTGAAGGCCGAGAGCCCTTCCCATCCGGTTCAGAAGCAGCTGCTGTTCCGTCCTGGTTGCAGCTCCCCAGCTCCCCGCCACGCTTTACCTCTCCCTGGCTGTGGAGTGGCATGGCGTGGTTGGGGAGTGTCAGAGGTCAGCTGCTAGTGGTGAAACATCTGCTGGCAGAGCCGCTCCCCAGCCCTACGAGAGCCACCGAGGCAGCCCAGAGGAGGGAGTGACACAGCGGAGAGCCAAACCCTGTCCTGCCATAAGCGGCTCCGGTTCACAGTGGTGGGGCGGAAGGCAGCGATGATGTGGTGCTGCTCTCTGCCCCGAGCCGAGACCCTACCCCTCCCCTGCCATAAGCGGCTCCGGTTCACAGTGGTGGGGCGGAAGGCAGCGCTGATGTGGTGCTGCTCTCTGCTTGGCTCTTTGGAACAGCAAGAGTTGGCTTGAGCTGGAGCGGTGGAAGGTCCCTCCTGGGAGGTGTGTGCCCAGCCCCGGCGTTTCCACCCTTGTGGCCATCGTTTTAATTCAGGACGGTCAGGTGTTCCCGTGCAGTTCCAGTTGGGAGCTCCTGCTCGGCAGCCCGAGGCGCGATGTTCACACACACACTTCGATTTGTCTCTGTGCAGTGGAGAAGGTGTTGTTCTGGTTAATCCAAGGGCAATGCCATAGGGACCGCCTAGTCCCTCCCGGCTGAGAGTTTGCTCAGGGGAGTCAGGCTGGAGGTGGCATTTGCATCCAAGAGCCAAGGGCTTGTTTTCAACCAGAGCGATTGTTTCCAGGTTCCTCATAGGTGATGAAGTCTCTTGTCAGAGGTCGTGTTCCCTGGGAGACAAACCAATGGGTGAATGGGGAACGGTTTTACAGTTCAGCTGGTGACTCTCAGTGGTGCCGAACCCACCAGAGGACCCTCATTCCCAGACTCGCACTGACTCATTCCCCCAGTAAGGAAGGACGGGCTGGTCTCAACCGTGCCATAGCCAGCCCCTTGGACTCTGTTTTCTCAAACTGTTGGGGTTTGGCGCTTACTCCTGAGCCCAGCGGTGAGGAAATGCGCAGCCTCTGCACCCTCTGAGCCGGGGCGCTGCGGGTGCCGTGGCTTTGGAGGTGGCTTTGGCTTAGACCTGGTATAGTGACCGTGGCGCTCGGTCAGAGTCGTGATGCTGCTGGTGTGGAGGGAGCTGGGATCGAGCACCTCTCCAAGAGAGGAGCGGGGAAACTGCCTCATGGGCAAGGCCAGTCCCTTCAGCCTGAGCTGTCCGCCCCCACCCCTGGGAGCGTAGTGGGGGCTGCAGTGGGCCCCCCTGGTTGGCCCTATGGGGCTGGGCTGGGTCTCAGGAAGAGGCAGAAGTGCCAGGGGGCCAGCCTTCCCATGGATCAGCTGGGTGCACGGCCCAAGAGGGACAGCCCCACCAGCCCCACAAGGCCACCCCGGTCTCTGAAGGGGGGAAGTCGGGCAGGAGCAGCTGGTGCTGGAGGAGCTGCTGCCGCGGGCTGGCAGCGGGGCCAGCACACAGCATGGCATTCAGCTGAGCTTGCTGAGGTGATGGGGTGATCTCATTACTGCCAGCTCAGAGCATCCTTTCCAGACAGGGGCCTCGGGAGCCTTGATGGCCAGCAGGATCCCACGGTTACTGGTGTTAGCGCAGCCTTGGGGCAGGTTCATACTGGGATTTTGGAGACCGCTCATGTTCCTGTATTTGATAAGGAGTAAGTGGCAGCATGGCAGCAGCTTTGTCTTACTCAACAGTCAGGTGTGTGAAGAGGGAGGGGGAGCAATCCCCAGCTCAGCCTCTGCCTTCTGCAGAACCTCCTGAAGCCAAGAGGTCCCACCACAGAGCGTGCAGGGTCAGGGCCTCACAGTGCGGACCACACCAGCTGCCCCGGGCAGAGGACCAGCCACCCCAGCCCCACTGCCACGTGGGACCTGCAGCAGCTTAGCAGGAGCCTGGCAAGGACCACGGCTGCCTCAGCTGCTCCAACCCTGAAGATGCCAACACCAAGAGAAGCCATCAGCTTCCTGGAGTGACCTGCAGGTCCCAGACCAGGGCTGGTGGGGTCCCCTTCTGGGGCACTGGCCTGGTTCTGAGCAAGAGGAGCAGGGGTCACGTTAAGGCTGCCCAAGGGTCACTGGGAACAGGAAATGCAGAAAAGAGAAAAAATTACAAATTTTAATAAGGAAAATGTGCAGTGAGGCAGAGAGCAGTGAGGTCCTGCCAGAGGGAAATGGAGCAGAGCCCTGCAGCACTAGTCCTCCGCCACCTCCAAGCCCAGGATCTTCTTGACGTAGTTCTGGACGGTGACATGCAGCTGAGGTGCTGTAGCAGAGAAGGTCTCCATGGCCAGGGCCCGGGCTGCCTCCGAGCCGCCCCACATGGCACGGTACAGGGGCAGGGTGTACTTCTGCTTCCCCTGCAGAGACAGAGCGGGGGTTACACCCTAACCTCATCCCCACCTCCAGTGGCGTGATGCCCCACGAGCCCCACATCTGCCCCTCAGGGCACAATGCCTCCAGCATCACCCTGCTCTTGGCCAGGGAAACAACAGAGGAATGAGACAGGGTGGAAGAATCTGCCGTGGGCAGCCCTTAGTGCCCTGACACCTGGAGAGGGGAGAAGATGGCCTTGGAGAAGGAGCAGGGCCGCGAGAAGTGCCAGGTCTCGTACGTGGGCTGGGGCAATCTGTACTGTCAGGATGGAGGGATGGGAGGGATGGATGGGTGGATGGAGAGCAGCTCTGTGGAGAAGGGCTTGGGGGTGCTCCTGGACAGGAGCCGGCAATGGGCACTCACAGCCCAGCAGCCCCCCATGTGCTGGGCTCATCCCCAGCAGTGTGGGCAGCAGGTCGAGGAGGGGATCCTGCCCCTCTGCTGTGCTCTGGGGAGACCCCCCTGCAGCGCTGGGTCCAGCTCGGGGCTCCTCAGCCCCGCAGAGACACGGAGCTGCTGGAGCGGGGCCAGAGGAGCCCC
>NW_010416020.1:734-3206 GCF_000710305.1 Buceros rhinoceros silvestris | reverse complement strand
GAGTGACCTGCGTGTGGAACCCTCGCTGGGGGGAGAGGGGAGAGAGCTGCCCAGAAGGGCTGTGGATGCCCCATCCCTGGCAGTGTTCAAAGTCAGGCTGGATGGGGCTTTGAGGAACCTGATCTAGCGGAAGGTGTCCCTGCCCTACTTGGACTAGATGATCTCTGAAGGTCCCTTCCAACCCAAACTATTCTGCAGGTCTAGCAAGAACAACTGCCAACCCCTGGCCCTCCAGCACAGCAGGTCCTGTGTCCCACGCCCGCCTCACCCCAGTGGTGCTGCCAGGCACAGTCACTGTGGCCCAGGGACAAACCTGGCTGTGGAGGAAGTCCTTGACCTTGCTGTACTCGTCCTCAAGGTTGTTCTTGAGGACAATCTGGCACCAGCGGAGTCGCAGCTCGGCGTTCTGGGCCTTGGAGATCTTCGGGTACATCTTGCTCAGCCTCTCCACATGCCCTGCGAAGAGGATTGTCACCATCCCCATGGGGGCTCTGCCTCCAGCTCCCAGGCCCTGCTCCAAGGGGACTCTGCGAGCCCACCTTGGCTGTGCTGCAAATCCCCTGGGACCCTCCCAGCAGCCCCAGCTCTGGGAGGATCCCAGGCACTCACTAGCTCCAGGCAGGAGGGTGCCCATGTTGGGCCTCCTGGGGCCAGCAGCCCTGCACAGCCACCTGCCTGGTGGCTTGGCTGCCAGCACAAAGGGTGGGGAGGTCCCTCAACAAAGACTGCAAGGACAGGGGGAGGCTGAGCCAGCCTGGGGACAGCAGGGCTCCTCCCTGCCACTGCCCGTGTCCTCACACACCTAATGACACACCTGTCCTGGCTCTCCACCCCCCACCACACTGATCGAGGCTTCCCAGACCTCAGGAACCACACTGCAGGACTGCAGTGGAGATGGGCTGATGGTCCATGCATGCTCACGTCCCCAGCCAACTGCCTGGACCAGGGCATGTCACTCTGTGCCTCCTCTGCGCACCAGAGCCCTGGGAGGGCACCTGGCCCTCACCTTGTGGCAGGGGGGATTTCTGCAGGAGTTTGTCCAGGAAGTAGACCAGCTGGTACGTTCTCCAGGCCGTGATGTCCACAGCTTCGATTGCCTCCATGTTCAAGCCATCAGCTGCCCAGAGCTCTGCCAGCTCCTGTGCCGGCTTCATCAGCTGCTCCCCCGGCGAGAGGTCAGGCAGGTAGGGCGGCCAGCCCGGCGTGTTCAGCCAGCAGTCAAACTCAAAGCCTGCAGCGAGGGAGGGAGAGCTGGGTCTGAACCCCACGCTGGTGCTGCCCAGACATCCCCCGACCTTCCCGGAGGGCAGCCCCAGCAAACCTGCCCAGGGATGTGACAAGCAGGACGAACAGGCTGAGGCCGTTAAGCCACGCTGGGCGCTTGTGCGGTTACAGCCCCATCAGCGAGGTGAGCCACCTCCAGCTTGGAAAGCTCCTGCCAAGCCTGGACCTTTGCGGCTAGGCTGGGCTGAGCCCCATCCCAGTGCCACTGGCATCCTGGTGCTGGACTCACTGGGCTCAGCTGTCCACAGGGGAACCCGTGAAACAGCACCTGAGCCCAGAGCATGGACTGGATTGGATGGAGGAGCATCAGGCTGAGCAGGCGTGTGCCCAAGCCCCAGTTAGTGCCTGATCCTGGGCTGGCCAGCACGGGGCCTCCTCCGTCAGAGCCGAGGCCAATAGTGGCAGCACCATCCTCACTAAAACACCCCAACCAAGGTGCACAGGGTCTGCAGGGGACACGGGACGGCCCCAGTGCCCGCGGGGTGCAGCTTTGCCAAGCGTCAGCCCAGTCCCCTGGCCAGGGTGGCGGCGTGCTGACCTGGGATGGTGTCCACGCCTTTCTCCTTCAGCTCCGGGAAGTACTCCAGGAAGAAACCGAGGGTGTCGTCTGCGGTGATGCTCTGGAACTTGAACCGGTTCACATAGTCCTGCGGGGATGGCCAGGGTGTGACGTTGCTTGCACTCACCCCAGCCAGGGCTGCTGAGCCTTCTGCATCCTCTGGAACACCTCAGAGCTTTGCCACCACCTGCTGCCCTTGGGGCCCAGCTCTGCCCTCATCTCATGCCCACTGTGACCATCTCTACTTCCTCCTCCTCAGCCACCCTGCTCAGCCCATCCTGCCCAGGATCCCTGCCCAGGGTCCCCCTGTGCCCAGGGTCCCTGCCATGGGGTTCTGCATGACCTGGCACCTCCACCCGGTACCTCCCCGTACTGACCCGGAGGAAGGCATCGAACTTGCTCTGGTCCCCCACGAGATGGGCCAGGTAGCTCACAAAGCAGAACCCTTTCTCATAGGGGGTTTCGTTGTACGTGTCATCCGGATCAACACCTGGAAAAAGGGAAAACCCTCAAATCATCTGCAAACCAGAGCAGCCTTCGTGTGTGCTGAGATTTCACTTTCCGTGCTGGAGCAACCTGCAATGTCCCTCCCAGAGCCATCACCTCCCTGGGGTCCCAGTGCTGGTTTT
>NW_010416020.1:0-554 GCF_000710305.1 Buceros rhinoceros silvestris | reverse complement strand
CCCAGCAGCAGGGCTACCCCTGCCCCACCTCGCCTGCCCCCACTCCCCTGGTCGGCTGACCTGGCTCGATGACCACGCGCAGCTTGTTGAGCGGATGGTCCTCCCCAGTGTTGTCCATGTGCTGGCGCAGGAGGGCCCTTCCCGTAGCGGCCTCCAGGCAGGTGTACGCCAAACCTGGGCAGAGACAAGCACGAGACGTTCAGAGACCTCAACCAGAGCCCCGCGAGCTTTGAGCACGGCGGGTGCTGCTCCAGGAGGGAAACAGCCTTAGTTCCTGGGCTAGGCCAGCAGGAAAGCCATGAAGCCCTGGGACAGCAGAGCTGCAGGGAGCTGACAGCCCAGCCTGCGGCCAGCGGGAAGTTTCTAGAACTCCTGGAATGGATCCGGATGCAGAAACAGCACCAGAGGCACCCAAGCTGCTGGATGTGACTGTGTGCTCAGGGCAGCTGGGCTCAGCACCCCATGGGAGCTGCAGGAGCACGATGGGGTGAGGCTGAAGATGGCAGTGCCCTGGCAAGGGACTGGGGGGCTCCACAGAATCACAGAATGGTTGG
>NW_010416019.1:13046-18691 GCF_000710305.1 Buceros rhinoceros silvestris | reverse complement strand
CCCCAATCCTACCCCCACCTCCCCATAACTCAGTCTCTGGGTTCTCTTTCCTGCAGGAGCACTGAAACAGCTGGAATAACGTACATGGTAAAACCAGCCAAATCTGGCACATCTGTCACTACACCCGAGGTCAGAAAGGAAGTTCCCCCAGCCAGGGAGGCAGAGACGATGCTGTTTTCCCTCTGTACTAGAAGTCTTGTCCACTGTCTCCCAGGATTAGCTGAGAGGTTCTCTCTGAGAGGTTCCCCAGAGAGGTTGCCTGCTGCCGGTTCTCGTCCTTGGTACCTGCCCAGCACTGCAAAACTATCTCGTCTTTGCTTTAATATTTTATGGGTCTTGGGAATGTGCAGTGAATGTGATTTTGGAGCACTCATCCACAATTCCCATAACTGGGGCTTGGCTCAGGTAATCCAGTCTCTCCTTGACTCCTGGTCCAGGTACGTTGTTTTCTTCTGAGAGGGTGGGTTTGATGTAAGAACTTCTGGGGTGAAAGGATGACTTTAGGGGACCTGGATGAAGCAATCAGAGATGAATAAGTGGATCACAAGATGGGGCAAGTCACAGCTGAAGATGATGTAGGGTGGAGCTGCAGCCAGCATCCTTAGGGATAGTTTCTGCAGCCCAAAATGTTGAAGGTGTTTAAGGCCTAAAGAAGAGGAAAGTTGCCACAGAAGAAGCTCGAAAAGTGCAGGACTTGGCTGGGCACGCTGCACCTCCAGCCAACTCCTGTCTGCATCCTGCATCATCATTGGGCAACAAAACAGGCACACAAGACTAGAAAGGATCACCTCGATACTGCTGAGGAAGGCTTGCCAAGAGAAAAAGATAGGTTAGGGGGACCCAAAGACTTGCTTTGTCTCAGAGGGTCCACACCAAGCACAGGACAAGACCACAGAGCACCCATGGAGATTGCTGGAAGCCAAGGAACTCCTGAACCTTCCTCCTCAGCCATGGGTATGGTCCAGGCACGGAGCTGCTGTGCTGGGAAGGGTCCCACAGGGCATCATGGAGCTGACCTAAAGCAGCTTTGTGCCAGCTGCATCCTGCAAAGGCCTCTGATGGAGAAGCCTGAGAGGGGGCTGAGGCAGGTCCTTGGCATGTGGTGAAAGGGGAAGGATGTGTTGAAATTCAGCACAGCACACCTGAGTGTTTCTTTTCAAATTCTCAATTTAGCAGCACCCACACCCCAGCAAATGATATCAAAACCGCAGCGAGCGGCTCTGCGAGAAGAATATAGATGGGATCCCATGGATCCTGCCTGTACGTTCTGAACCAGGCGCTTCAAAGTATGAAGAAAGGTGCTCAGGTTCACTTGGATGTGTGCAAACGTGACAGCATCTACTAGTGCACGAGGGGAAGAAATACTCCAGCTTGGTAGTGGGGTAGCAGGACTCATGGCCTAGGGTCTGGGTCGTGACCACCTACTTGTGACCAGCCACATGCTAAAGGATGGTGTCCATGGCTTGGCTCTTCCGTGGGTTTGTTGTGTTCACCCCTTCATGGAGAAGTTATTCTTTTCTCTGAACACTGGTAGAAATTAATTCAAAACTGCACCAAGTGTCTGCTCTCAACACTGGCTGTCTCCAAGGCTGCCTCCCGAGGGAGCCTCAACAGACACAGGACCCAGGAGAAGTCTGGCCACCGGGTCAGTGCTGTGCAGATCTGCCCTGCCACTGGCCTGGCCCGCAGCAGGACGTTTCTGAGTAGACACAGCTTTGGCAGGGAGAGCACGTGAATCGCGCGGGGCTCTCTGCTTCTGTCGTGTTTGTTCTGCGTTGCAGCAGGGTGAGGAGGAGTGGGAGGAACACTCCTGACTTTAAACATGATCCTGAGATCAGCTCCATCCAGGGAACGGCAGCAAGGCAGATCAGTCCATGTGCCATGGAGCACGTTAATGACCAAGGGAGGCTCTCAGAAGTCTCTGCATGCATAAAGAGATTATCTGGCTCTTCTCAGCCTTGTTCACCATCACAGTCCAGAACCAGTGATGGGCCTTGACAGATGTGTCAGTACTGCTGCCTTCCAGGTGTTACCCAGTGCTTGTGTCGCAGCACAAACTGCAGAGCCTCAGGGATGGACATGCAACCACCACCCTGGGAGAAGAGGTCCATTCTGGAATCCCTCCTGAAGGGCCAAAGTACCTGGGAGGGATGCAGGGGCACAGTTAAGGGCTGTCCCTTTGCTTTTGCTGCTCCGAGACACACTGCTCAGCCCACTGCAAAACCCCCACGGGACACCAGCAGCCACGGAGGGCCCAGCACCTGCGTGAGGACCAGCCAGTCTTGTTTGATTACCAGCAGATGGAAGATGCATGCAAGAGAGAGATAATTAATTAATTGCAACTTTCCCAGCCTCCAGACTTTGGTTTCTATTGATCTCAGTTTTATCTGAAGTAATAGAGACAATTAGGAGGGAACACAGAAGCAGAAGTTAATTACCAATGGAATGGAAACTGTGTCTTTCAATTTATTAAACTTCTATCACAAAGCAGCACCCCTGCGGAAGCGCTGGGAGGGACGATGTTCTTCCCTGCGTCCTCCGTGCCGTGCAGGGCACTCCCTGCTCTTGACAATCAATAATAAATGATAAACTCATCCTCCTCCTGAGCAGGGCCGAGGTTCCTGTGCCAAGCCCCAGGGAACCGCGCCCTCGGAGGAGAGCATCTGGGCTGCTTGGACGGGAAGTGTTCACTCCCGACGGGAGCTTGGAAGGTGCTGCTCAGCGCTGCCTGCACCCCACCAGGCTGGCAGCTCTTGCAGGCAGGAGCTGCTCTGCGGGTGACGGAGACAACTCGTTGCTATTCCTGTCCTACGCCTTGGGTGGAAGGCAGCCCTGCCTGCCCGTGCCTCAGGCACGGCTCAGCGTGCCGCAAGGGATGCTGTGGGCAGAGGAAGCAGCTCAGGCTAGTTGGGGAGATACCAGCCCATCTCGGAGCTTCACTGGTTGTGGCTGGGTTTAGATGAGCTCTCAGGGGTGGGTTTCAAGCAGCGTCAGGGACGCATCTCTCCTGCTAGTGTTGCCTCCTGACCAGCAGGAAGGGCTGTTACTTCTGCCCCTTGACACCACTGCACCAGGAACATCCTTCTGTTGACAGGAGGCTTGGATGTCAGGGAAGGACCAGGGATGGTCAGCCCTTCCTTCTCTTCACTTGCCCAGCTTCATCCCGCCCTTTCCTCTGCTCCCTTCTCCACATCCTGGCCTGAGTCCAGCTCAGGAAGTGCCAGTTTGCATCTCCTCAAGAAACCCTCTGCCCCACTATGGCTGAAGTCACCTGGCAGACAGCACAGCCTTGGTGAGGCTTCTCAGAGAGCACCGTGGTTCCTGCTCCTGTGTCAGGGGGCAGTGAGAGGGACAGGGATGCTGCAGCAACCCTGTGTCACTCACTGCCCCTGTGGCACGGAGCAGTGAGCATCCCCCAGAGCCAGTCTGGGGACTGAGAGCAGCACCTGGCTCAGAGGCTGAGCTCCCGCTGCTCTTTCCACAAAACAGGAGAAAATGATTTGTTAGGTATGGCACAACTCTGAGGGTGGTAGACCAAAGGATGTGACATATGGGGTCTGGCTTGAACCTGTTTTCAGCCTGTTAAGGGTCGAGGGACCGAGGTAGTAACTCCTCGAATTCCTTAATGATCCCCTTTATCTCGCTAGAGACAGAAGGGGTTTAAGGGGGAGGAAAAGAAAATTCACACCTCGGTCTGCGTCCGGGAAACTGAAACAAATTTTTAATAAACAATAAAACCACAAAACCAGACACTGCTGTACATATGCACAAACCGAGAAAGGGAAAAAAATGAAGAAGAGAGGACTTAGATAACCAAAGCTCTTAACAGTCCTGTTCGAGGTCAGGGGGGGAAGAAACCCCGCACGGCAAGGGAAAAAAAACTGCAGGGAGAAAAAACCTCCCTGTACGGAACAGCCGGGAGTCCGAGTATTTCACCCGCTTTTCAGAGGAGACTCACGGCAGGAACAGTTCACAGTCCGCACTCCTCAGGTCCCGGGGGGTGCAGGCCCTCAGGACTCGGGCCTGGCCGGTCCGGCAGAGCCGCGGGAGGGCTCCCTCCGTGACGCGGTCTGGAGTCCAAGAGCAAGATCCGCCCCCAAGCTGCTGCTTTTAAAGGCTCCCGACGTAACGTTACATTCACCTGACTCTCTTAACCAATTAAAGGCGGAGTTATTGTACTGCATGGAATAATTCTATTTGTCCATCTCCCAAACCAAGGAAGTTTTGGTTCAAACCAGGACACAGCCGTACCAGCCTACAGAATGCTGTGCCTCTCTCCTCATCTCCACACCTGTCTCCTGCCTGCTGAAAGTGTTCCCACCTGCCCGCTGTCCTCTCCCTGTCCTGCCCTCAAGGTCTCCTCACAGATTTCCAGTGTCTCCCCCATCTTTGTCTCCAGGACATTTAAGGCAGTGAGCGGTAAATGAGTCTCTGCTGATGGCAGGAGCAGTAATTAGGTTGCTGGTTTGCTCTTTCCTCTCTTTCCAGCCGTTCCCAAGACTGTGTTTGCCTTTGCTCTCCCCACAGAGCTGAGCTGTCCTTATGACCTCACCTCTATCTCTCTAACCACTGACTCCGAGAGCCGCTGGGGCTGTGCAGTTGGTGGTGTTGCCTCCCAGTGCCGAAGTCAGATCACATTGCTGGGAGTCTGGCCCAGCTGAGTTTTGAAAACCTCAAAGGACAGAGATCCCAGAAGCTCCCTGAGCCCCCACCCTGGGGCTGCACCACTCTCATAGGGAAGAAGTTTTTGATGATGTCCCATCGAGCTGGATGCTGTCCTTGTGTCCTCCTGCTCTTTCACTCTGAGCCTCTGGCTCTCCCTCCTTTAAAACCTCCACTTAAGGCAGCAGAAGATGCAGGTAGATCTCACCCACCTTTCCCTTCTTGAGGCTGAATGGATGTATTTTGGTCTCTTTTTGTGTGTCCTGTGCTCCAGCTCCTGACAGTACTGGACTTGTTATCCCTCATGCTGTAGGGTGGCCAAAGCTGGGCACAGAGGTCCATTGTGCTCCTTGGGAGCTGAGTAGAAGGAATGACGACTCTCCTTGACATGCTTTTTCTAACGCAGCCTGCCTGAGGACAGCGGCATCCCTGAGGGGTGCTTTGCTGGCTGCCTCTGACATGACCTGACCCACACAGCCAGGACCAAACTGGAGATTTCTGTGTCACCAGAAAACTTCCTCTGGTCCTTTACTGCTCACATCCCAGAATAGACCCGGTCAGTAACCTCTCTCTGTGATGAAGAATGACTGTTTATTTGCATCTTTTAAAGACAGTTCTGTTCCTTTAAGATTCTTTTTTGAAGCATCACATCAAAACATTTTGACACGGTCTCACCGACTGCTTCACTGAGGTCACAGGTTTAGGATTCATGGTCTCATTCTTAATGTGAGGTGACACCTCACTGGACTGGGATGGGAAAGGCACCCTGGAAGAGCTTGCTTGATGATGGCTGAGTGAGGGTGCTGTTAGAAATCAACAACTGCAGGCCTGACCAGTGCGAGAATAGGAGACAGGCTGGAAATCCCTGGTTTGGTAGGCACAAGCCACTTAGTCATGCTTAAACACCTCGAAGGTTGCTGGAGCCCCGAGCCTTAGCAGGCTGTGAGACGCGGTTCTGCCCTGCTAGTGAACTGATTTGCAGG
>NW_010416019.1:7392-12931 GCF_000710305.1 Buceros rhinoceros silvestris | reverse complement strand
GTAAGAGCGGGGAGGCGAGATTTTCTCAAGGTGAAATAGATGTTCTTGGTGGATCTGCAGTGTTAATCCGGTGAGATACCTGGCAGATCAACCCTCACAGCCTTGATTAGCCCAACACCGGGATTCCCAGGTGAAGCGAACAGGGAAACTGCAAAGAAAACGGTCCACAGGCACAGAGATTTGCAGAACACAACTTCCCGTGGCAGCCCTCAACCAGTTCTGGCGATGCTGCAGTGCATCTCACAGCGGAGAAACACAGGAGCCAAGGTGGAGGCGGGGCAGAGGGTAGCCCTCAGCTCCCTGGTCAGGCTAGTGCCAGGCTTTGCACCAAATTACTGACATCCTGCTCCAGCCCGGTGTGGGGACCCAGCCCGGTTGCCACCTCCCTTGCAGCCGTGTCTCAAATACCTCTGCCAGCCCTTCCTGGGGAATCTGCTCTGCAGCTGTGTCCCTCCCGACCCAACATGGGCTGGGGCATCTCTCATTTACATGTCACTTGGCACATCCTCCTGCTCGCCCATGAGTCCTAAATTCGATCTGATTTCAGTCTGATTACTTTCCACTCCACTTGAGAGAATTAATTAATCTCCAGCTCTGCTCTGGGTTTTTTTTTCCCAATCGATAAAAGGAGGAAGGAAAGGGCGGTGTACCTGTCATTAATCATCATTAAATTAGTGACTCCAGAATTAGCTCACCATGAAACCCAGCACTGGTGCAGCAACGTAGCTCTGCCACCTTGCAGTACAGCAAGACCTGGACCTCTGCAAAGCCTGTGCAGTGAGAAACCGAAGCCTGAGAGAGGAGGGACCTGCATTGGATGCTGCGCAAGGGAAGGGATACGGGACCTCCTTGGTGTCAGAGGAGGGACTCCACCACAGTGAAACATCTCATACAAACAGGCACTTGTAGCTCCAGGTGCCTCAAGCCAAGCTGTCTTCACAGTCACCCACATCCCTCTTGAGATGCCATCCTGATGCTCGGTGCTGGCACCATGCTCAAATGGCCACGTAGATCATTTCCCTTCCGCCCCACGTGGCACGTGGCCTCCATGTGAATGGGGAAGATAAAGGATTAAGAAGGAGCTTCCCTGCATGCCTGCATCTATCTGGCCATGGAGATCAAGTAGTGCTGTCCCCTTCCCTCGTTCCCTGCCCTTGTTCCAGCCTCTCTGGCCTCCTCACACCCATCCTGTGCTTTCTCAGAATGGTGGGACCCGAGAAGGAGAGCACGTCCGCATTTGGCTGTGGGTGATGAGCACACGGTGGTTTGCATGATCAAGTGTATCTACAGATACGTATGTCCATGGCTGTGCTGTGTGTTTTGTTTGCCTGGGCACGGTGGAGTTCCTGGGCATGCTGGGGCAGTGGGTCTCAGATCACACCTCTGTGCACCCAGTGTCTAAGGGTCATTTTGGGTGGTGAAAGGCATCTGCCCTGGTCTGCAGGGTTTGTCTTTGCCTTCCCGTGACAAAGTCAGTCACGCCTGACCTCTGCCAGCACGCCTTGCATTCGGCACCCACACACATGCCATCAAGGCATCTCTTTGCTCTCCCACACCATGAGCTCCCTCTTCCTGATGCTGTGAGAGACAGAGGCCACTCTGCTTCTTTGCAAGGGCTTGGACACATGGACAGGGAGGTCACCTCCTTCTGCAGCACCCCTTGCTCACACAAGCACCGCATTTAGCCACAGCTAATAGTGCCATTGCACGCTCCCACCCCCTCCCTCCTCCAAGGGCACTGCTTTCCAGGACCCAGCCCCTGGGTGATGACTGTGACCCAGCCCAGCCCAGCCTTTGATGCATGACCTTGCCTCTGGCCCTGTTCAGATGCCTGTTTCTGAGACCAGCCCACCTCACCCAGCGTGCAGCATCACTCCACCATTACTGATGGCACGTCTGGCTTCCTCTCGGTGTCCCAGTAAATAATGTATCTCAATAACTGTGCAGGCAGAGCAGGCGCTGCCCACAGCAGCCGTGTTGAGGAAGCGCATTCGCTCCTGTTATGCCTCAAAGCACTTCATTAGTGCTTCAGAAAAGGATGGAAAAACAGTGCAAATATTCCGATCAGCCAGCGCCTTCGGAAGGGTTTTCCATCCCACCTGCCTGTGCAGGATGCGGAGCATCTCCCTGCGCTGCAGCCTCATGTCTGGGCTGTTCTGGGGGACTCTCTCTTCAGATCACCCCGTCATTGAAACCTCCCTAATGTGGCTTATGCCAACAGGCTGTGTCCTCGGGGCTGCAGGGTTCACTCCTCAGGGACTGCAGGATGCTTCCCACCCTCTCCTGCTTCTCCTCCCCTCTTCTTGCACTGCATCCTTTTGCTTCTGGCTGGGACATCCTGTCCCTCCCTGTGACAGCTCTGGTCAGGTCGACAATCCTGCTCCTGTTGGACACCCCCAGTTTGGAAAATCTCCTACCAGACACTGCTCCCTGTACGTGTGCAAGGCTGATGTTGCTGCTGACAATGGGAGACCAGTCAGGTCGTCCTCAGGGCTGTTGGGGCGATTCTCCGCACAAAAAGAGCAATGTGACCATGGGAGATGTCCTCCATTGCTGGTCTGAGAGGGTGGGCATGAACATGCTGCTGCTGCTGTCCATGATCCCGCTCCAGCAGCAGGCAAGAAATGCTCTCGGCTCCAGGAAGCCCCAGCACTGTGTTACATTTTCCCTCCAGGTCTTCTCAGCAACCATCAAGACCTGTCCTCCTCAGCTTGTCCTGTTGGCAGAGCAGCCAGAAATCAGGCAGAAAGATGAGCTGTGAGCGGGCTGCAGAAATACCTGTGCCAAACACACCCCCTGTCACGGGCTCACTTTCCCCTGATGGAACAGACCTGGAGATAAACCTGTGATGGACACGCGTGTGGGAGAGCATGATCGTCCTTGCCCTGCCTGTATTTATAGAGACATTTGTGCACCTGTGTGTGCCCACATGCCATGGCTTCTGCCACGCTTCGTGTTTCCACCACACACGTGCCCACACACAGCACACGCGTGTGCAGCCCTTTGTGCTGTGCCCTGCACCGGGGTGTGTGAGCAGTGCCCCAAGCACACGTGTGGGTGACAGCACTTGTGTTTACCAACAGTTCACATGTGAGGATGATGTGATCTATCCCTTCTGTGCTCACCGGTGCCTGCTCGGACCCTGAGCATGTGCCGTGCATGGCAGAGGCTGCTGCACCCTCGGGTGTCTGCGCACTGCACATGCGTGTGCTCTGAGGGCAGCTCTTCCTGCCACGGTCCACACTATCAGGACCAGCCCTCCCACCAGCCCCAGAGGAGCGATTTGAGCTTAAAGGTCTGTTAAAAGTTTGAAAAACAACACTGCGTTCCTGCTTCCCCTGTTTTTCAAATTGCCAGTGGAGGAACAAAGGGTTTGGGGTCACACTGGACCACGGGCTGTCCATCTTTCACCAACATTTTGGTTGAGAGAGACTTTTAAGATCATCGAATCCCCCCCATTCCCCCAGCACTGCCAGGTCTCCACTGACCCCTGTCCCTTAGCAGCACCTCAACCCAGCTGGGAAATCCCTCCAGGGATGGCGACTCCACCACTGCCCTGGGCAGCCTGGGCCAGTGCTTTACCACCCTCTCTCTGTAAAGAAGTTTTTCCAAATATCCAACCTGAATGTCCCCTGTTGCAACTTGAGGCCGTTTCCTCACCCTAAATCCACAATCTGCTGGACTGAGCACACTGCTCTGCAAACTGGGTAGCAGAGATGTCCAGCCTAGGGAGTGCAAATCTCTGTGCAGCATCCACAGGGTGAGGGGTTGGGCTGAAGTGCTCTGGTGTGTTAAACAACCCCTTCCTCACCAAAAAGAAAAAGAAAACAGTGTCTCTGGTGCAGCCCCTGCAATGAGAGCTGAGGGAGGCTCAAAGGCTGCAAGAGTGGATCTGAAGATCCACGTTCACGGACCATCCCTGCCTACAGGCCTGGGATGAGTCCATCTCTGTGCCCACTAACTGGAGACTCAGTGGGATGTGAAGGCTGCTGATGATAAGCAAAGCCACCATCACTGCCCAGCACCCAGTCAAACCAGTACCACCCCACTTTGCTCTGCTGAGCAAACCCGGATCTGCACATCCAAGGCCAGTGCACTCCCTCGCACAAGCCTCTTCCCCCGGCTCGGCCCTTGCTCGCACCTAGTGGTTAACACCAGCCGGATTTGCCACGATTCGAGGTGTTATTACAATGAATGTGAGCATGAATTAGTAATGGCACTTTGAAGCCACTCTCTGAGCTCGCCTGCATCCCCCCTGCTGCACGACCGGCTCTGTGCTGCCAAGGACCTGCGTACACGCTGCTTCATTTTGCAGTAATAACAGCCTTCCGCTAAGAGAGAGAAACAGCTTGCGGAAGTTTTGCTGGCAAAACACAACTCCAAATGAACTGCTAAAAATGGTTCACGAAAGGCTATTTCCAGCTACTCCACCCAGCTGGAGCTGGCTCTCCCCCCCGGCTCTTGTCATCACGGAGGATGCATCTGCATCTCTCGCAGGAGGGTTCCAGCATGGGGAAGGGCAGGGAGAAGAGCAGGCAGCAGCTTGCTGGGGAGGTTTGGGAGAGCCAGCGAAGGTGGCAGCCTGAATGTTCACACACCAGACGCAGGCAGGGGACACAGTCACATCAGACATGTCTCCAGGCTGCATCCCATCCCGGCTGGGACGTGTGTGCAGGCACCATCCCCATCCTCCAGCCATCGCCCATGCTCTTCCCCGGCCACTTAGGGCAGGCTGCAGGCTGGGCCATCGACGCTGTCAAGCCCTGGCCTCCACAAAGGAAAGCAAGTCCTAGCAGCACCTTTCCACGGCTGCTGCTGCTCACTCATGCAGGGGTCTCATCAGAATGCAGAGCATCCGTTACTTCTGCCCGGCTTACAGTAAGCAGTTGTCAGATGCTTCGCTAATCCCAGGTATAATAAACCTTCCCCAGCTCCCTGATTCCCGTCTCTGTCATGTGAGCCGGCTGTGCGTGAGGAAAGCGCTTTGCATGCAGATTATTTACCTGTCCTCCGTCTGATCCAAACAACAGCCCCCCAAGCACAATCAGACAGCAACGGCTCCTCCTTCCAGAGCCTGGTTTTAGGACACTGGAGTCAGAGTTTGCACTCACAGGGGTCATCTTGTGAAGGACCATGTAGGACCAGTTGCTATCAGCAGCAAAACTGCTCAGGCACATACAGGACCTCAGCCCCCCTGCAGGGCTCTGGGTGTTGTCCAACAGCAGGGCAGAGCCGTCAGAGGGCATGGCAAGGAGCACTGGTGCAAATCTGTCACTAGCACTCGTGAAGAGGGGAAACACCCGGTTGAGATGGATGCCCTGGGGTGTTTCTGTCCAGCTTGCGGTCCTGCCAGCTCTGGCTCAGGGTCACAGTCACAGAATCACAGAATCACATGGAATCATCCAGTTGGAAGAGACCTTTCAGATCATCGAGTCCAACCATCCCCCAGCACTGCCAGGGTCCCTAAACCAGGTCCCTCAGCAGCACCTCCACACGGCTGGGAAACCCCTCCAGGGATGGGGACTCCACCACCACCCTG
>NW_010416019.1:3219-7337 GCF_000710305.1 Buceros rhinoceros silvestris | reverse complement strand
GGACTCCACCACCACCCTGGGCAGCCTGTGCCAAGGCTGCACAACCCTCTCTGTAAAGAAATTCTTCCTGATACCCAACCTGAACCTCCTCTGGTGCAACTTGAGGACGTTTCATCCTGTCACTTGTCATATGGGAGAAGAGTCCAACCCCCACCTCACTCCAACCTCCTGTCAGGGAGTTGTAGAGCCCAATAAGGTCTCCCCTGAGCTTCCTGTTTTCCAGGCTCAGCCCCCCCAGGTCCCTCAGCCGCTCCTCAGTGCATTGTGCTCCAGCCCCTGCCCCAGTTCCGCTGCCCTGCTCTGGACACGCTCCAGCCCTTCAATGTCCTCCTTGAAGTGAGGGGACAAAACTGGGCATGCTATTCAAGGTGTGGCCTCACCGGTGCCATGTACAGGGGGACAATCACTTCCCTCCCCCTGCTGGTCACACTATTGCTGATACAAGTTGTGCTGGTGGTTCCTTTCTGCTCCTCCCCTGTAAAGACCCTGTAGGGTTGGATGAGAAAGCAGAAGGACCAGCTCTGCTGCAGGTACTGCTGAGGCAGAAAGGCACAGGAGAAACTCTGCCTTGTTGATGCCAGAACCACGGCAGCCCTCAGCAGTGCAGCCCTGGGGGCTTGGGGACAGCCATTGGCAAACGGTTTTGATTAGAAATTAAGCAGCATCCAAAGTGTGATATTTAATAAAGGGTGAGGAGATGTGGCGCAGCCCAAGGGCCAGGCTGTCAGCTTTGCAGCCCTGAAACCTGCGGAGAGGCACGAGGGAACGTTCCCCGTGCCCAGACCAGCCTCAGGCACACAGGACATGAAGAAGGTCATAGCTGCTGCTCAGCACACGTCTGGACCTCAGAGGCACAAGGGAAATGCTGCTGCCCCAAGCAACATCTCTAGTTTATGTCCCTAAGTCTCTCAGGAATTTAGAAATGTTTTTCAGTGCCACCCTTGGGGTGCTGGTGGACTCCCTGCTCTGTTCCAAATCTATCCAGACCTCCAAATCAGGGTGTCTAAACAGCTGTCTTTTTGATAATGTTTTTGAGCTCTTCCTTCACCAGATGGACAAAAATATACTTGCTTTAGGTGAAAACAGAGTTTTACACTTAATCTTTAAAAAATCCATCTTTATCAGAGGACCTGAAAGAAAGGGAGCATCCCCTCCTGATTCTCCTCTGAGAGAAGGGCATGGCCAGAGAGGAAACAATGACTTGGCTGTTAAGGAGCCAGGTTTCAATGAACAGCCAAGCATCGCTGCAGACAACAGTCTCTCACCTCCAGATCCAAACCACACTGTAACTGGGATGCTGAAGGAGAAGCTTTGCGTGTCACGCACTGAGTAGCGAGATCCCAGAGGAGCAGGAGGATGCTCATCTCCTGGAAGAACAACATCATGGGCAGAGTTTCTCAGTCTTCTCTCCAAAAAGGGGATTTTTCTCTCCTCCTTTATATCCAGTAGATGCAGCACTCAGGATTTCCAGCGGGATCCTGTAACCACAGCAGACACAAGCGCAGGTGGTTCCTACACTGATTCCCACTGAGCTTTTTGTCATGAAATTGTTGGTTTCAGTATTTATTGATATTGGGGAACATGCTGGATCCAACAGCTGAGACAGTTGAGGCTGCTGCAGCTTGCTGTCCCCGGGTCCCTCCAGTGAGGCTGAAAATGTGTGTTCCCAGCAGGCACACACATGTAAAGCACACAGGCACTTCATGGATATACCATATACCCAAATATATGGCTATACCCATAAACCTATAGACCCATGTACCCACCACACAGGTCACAGACAGACACTCAGAGCACCCACACAAACATCGACAGCACCAAAGGCTGAGCAGGATGGAGGTTCACTAACGAGGAAACATATATACATACGCACACGTATGTGCAATATGGATCCCTCCAGCAGCCAGACATCCAGTTTGCCCATAATATATCCAAAAAAGTTCAAAAGCTCTTCCCCTGCATCCCATGATGAGTCTCACTAGTCTCCCCAGCCAGCAGCCCCCTTGGTCCAGAAGATGACCCGGGTTTCACACCTCGACACTGGGGCTGATGGCTCTGCTGGGACAGCCCTTCAAGGGGCCCCCGGACAAGGTGGTTGTTCCTCAGGAGTCTTTAACCTGTGCTCCCACCTGGCGCCATGTCCCTGTGCTCCTCTGGGCTGGTGGAAATTGGACTTTGACGGGCTGAGGACTCTCCTGTGATGAGTCTTGGGAGTGGCCTCAGAGGATTGTTCAGGCTCCCTCTGCTGCCACTGTCTCTTTGTGCTCCTTTTGGGTGTGCAGATGAGCTTTCTCATGTACTGTGGTCTGTAAACCTGATGGATACCTTCACCGCAACCCTTCCGGGGAGTCAGGAGCGAGGGAGGAACCACCTTGGGCAGAGCCCTTCCAGCACACAGCGTGCAGGTAGGGTGCAAGCCCAGGGCACAGGCAGGTGCTGGCTCCAAGCTCAGGCTCAGCAGCAGGTCTTGGGCAGTGCAGGAGGGTCCTTCTCCCCCCTTAATTCATGTTTCCATGAGCTGTTTCACTGCTGTGTGTGCAGGAAGGTCTTTCCTCACCATCTCAGGACTGGGAAAGGCTCTTGGTTCCATGTCCAGTAGGATGGCACAGAACACGCTTTATGCTCACAAGCTGTCCAGGCCCTGCAGGGGTGTGGATGGTGCTTTTCAGGGGCCTGAGGTACAATTTCTTGCCTGGTTTGCCCAGCTCTTCCTTCTGGTGGTCTGCAAAGCCCATTTTCCACCAGCCCCGGTTTTTGGCTGCGCACCCAGAGCCAGACAGAGTTTAAATTCAGGGAAGACATCCTGTCTAGCATGAGGTAGGAACTGTCGCTCATTCACTTTCTGATCAAGCACGTAGCTAAACCCTTCCAGAAAGGCAACCAGCCTGGATCTGAAGGCAGCGGCATGGGGAACGCAGGGAGGGTCAGCGCCCGTATCCCCACCGTACCATCAAGGATGCCAAGGGACCCAAGCAGGAGGAGGCAGCCAGCGAGCTGCCATCAATCATAGGGCCTTAGCTGAGGCTTCTGAGTATTCAAATCATTAATTAAGATTAATGAAATGCGCTTCTGCAGTTTATCTAAGTGCATGTTCCGAAACCGAAATCCGGTCATTAATTAGTGAGTGAGACAATTTGAAGGGCCCGTAAAATCCCCTCTTAAGCCCCAGTGAGGTGCATCAGGAATCCAAGAGGAAGGATATGGCCCTGCCTGGGGGATGCCACAGCAGATCAGGACAGGTGACACTTGAGAAGAGATGCAAACACAGGGTCGCACCAGTAAGGGCTTTTAGAGGATTAGGAAGGTCCATCCAGCTCAGGACTGAGAACAAGAGTCACAACCTGCTAATCTGCTTGTACTGTTGCGGCAAAGGAGAGGCTCCATTTAGCTTCCCCAAATAAATTAATTTGAAAAGCTCGGGGATTACTGGAAGGATTAGAGCTCCCTAGAAATCCCACTGCCTGATTCACCCATCCGAAGGCTTCCGACACCTCCGCATGAAGACTAATGTCAACAAAATCATCCCATTGCGGGGGTGAATCTGAACTGGCAATAAAAACCCCCAGTCTGTGGAACATGAAATGCCACATGAAGCCCAGCTGTAGGGTCCTGCATGTGCCACCCTGTGTCCAGCCTCATGCTAGGCCACCTGTGGTCACCAGACCACAGGAGCAGGACTCGCCACCAGAGACAGCCACCTCACTGTGCTCCCCTGGTGCCATGTGTGGTTCCCCAGGGACCTCCTGGGTGAACATGTCTGGTGACAGGCACAGGGCACAGGACCGCAGTCATCTTCTGCTCCCTATGCAAACTTCCCCCCAGATTTCGAGTTTGGAGATGAGTTTCAGATCATGGCTTATGGCCACTCGCTACGGTGTTTGAGAAAACAGAATGACCTTCTCCACAGTGCAATAAAGCAGATAAGTCAGCAGAAAATTACATCAATTACAGGGAATTCAGTAATTAATTAGAAGCCAGGAGTCTTCCCACCCCCCCAGTGCAGCTCTGAAATTAAGAGTACGAGTAAAGAGTAACTTCCAGGCTAGGGAGTCGGTGCTGGGCCTGCCACACGATTGTGTGGCCTAGAGAGACTCACCAGGGACTCAACCACAAACAAG
>NW_010416019.1:0-3200 GCF_000710305.1 Buceros rhinoceros silvestris | reverse complement strand
AGTATCTTCCAGGCTAGGGAGTCGGTGCTGGCCCTGCCACACGATTGTGTGGCATAGAGAGACTCACCAGGGACTCACCCACATAGAGACTCACCGGGGACTTCAGTGGCCTCCTGGATGCTTCTGAGTTGGCAGTAAGAACGCAGGTTTGACCTCTGGCTGCGAAGAGGAGGGAGAGAACTTCAGGCAGCGCCTGCAGAAGGGGATGCTGATGCAGCCTAATGCCACTGCAAGAGGAAAAGTGTCTGCCCAAGCTGGGAAGGTGCTGTCTCCTTGATGGAAAGTGATGGAGGTGGTTGAGAAGAGGAGGGTGAGCTCATAGGGAGCACAGCAGAAGCACCCCCCGCCTTGGAACATCAGGCCTGGCTCTGCACGGTGTTGCTTCAGGGTGGCAAGGCTGCTCCTTGGCAAACCCGCTAAGCCAGAGGTTGACTAATGGTGCCTGCAGGGCACCCGCCAGGGTCCCATCGGCCAGAGGCAAAGGCAATCAAAGCCTCCGAAGCAGCAATCAGACACCCTCCAAATTGAGCGGACGTGAGAAGTGAGTTTGCAACTTCACATCGATCCGGCAGCCAAGGTCAGTTAGAGGGAAGCTGAGTTCCCAGAGAAGCCACCATGGAAAGCGAGTTGTAATAGAAATAAGTCGTAATGGTCTCCAGCCAGCACAGACCTCCAGCTGCCACTGACCCACTTAACACTAACGCTTGCCTGCAGGAAACTTCCACTCCATCTTCGAGTTGTTATGTCAGGGAAACCAGACCACGGCATGGACATTAACCTGGGAAGGGAGGCGATGCTCGGGCAGCCGTTGGGATCTGGCCATGCACGGGGAGCAGGAAGGGTCCGTGCTGGCCATCTCAGCCCAGTGGGAAGCACAGTGGGACTAGAAACGAATGCTCGGTGATCTCCGCTGGGATGAGCACATCCCTGTCTGGTGGAGGGATTCATGACTGTCTGGCCATGGTCTGATGGCCCCAAAGAGTGCAAACCTCGCACATTTTGGAGTTCCCCCTGGCTGGGGGAACCAGCCAGGCGCACCTCAGCACTGCAAAGCGGGGACTCCTCTTGCACGCCTTGGGGCTCCTGGCGTGTTGTCAGCACAGCTCTGGGCACCCTGCTCTCATCCTGTCTTATTTATGGCACATCCTTCCTGTCTCCTCCCTGCTATTACTGCCTGCAATGGTGTAATTTAGATTCCGGCTGTGTTTGATTGCAAACTCTCCCAATCTACAAATTCCAGTGACAAGCACTAGAACAGCTCATCTACATGCTGAAGAGATCAATCCGGAACTGCTCGTTACACGAGCGAATAAATAAATAACGGATACATTAAAGAATGGAAAACAATCAGCCAAGTTAACCAATAGATGTCAGGTAATGACAAGCCCTGACATCCCTAACAGAGAACAAGCTTTCCCAGCGTTGCCCAGGGCTGCTCAGCACTCATCTATCTCCTCTCATCCCGTGAGCCAACAGGGATGTGCACCAGTGCCGGGAGACAGTGAGCAAGGGCTGGAGCGTGAAATCCTGACTTCTAAACCCCATACCTGTCTTTGCTCCTCGCACCTGCTCTGAGAAATCATCTGTCATAGGAATAACTCATCCCCCGGGACAGCAAGTAAGACTCTGTAGACATCATGTGGCGAGTTGCCTTGCAGCCCAGTTTTCTGCTGATGTCTCAGGAAATCCTCCCAGAGCCCCTGAACCATCCCAGCTTCTTGTTTCATTGATCAAAGCACGGGAGGCTTCAGAATTCATGTAAACACCATTGCACTCCATGGTGGGCAGCACCATGGATTGAGCATTCAGGGACAGGCCAGCTCAGCAGCTGAAAATCGGTTTTCATGGTTATTCAGGCACCATTAAGCCACCAGTGACTGCAGAAGCACAGATGCTCTGAGCTCTCCTGACCTAGTGGGTGAGGGTGGCGGACTGGGACATCGGTGACTGGCAGCAGAGTTGTGCACAGTACCTCCAGCTCTGCCGATCTCCACCACCTGCCTGTGCTGCTGTCTCCTGTTCAGCGACAGGTAGGGGCTACCTACCTCATTTACCCTCCTCTGGCAGCTCCTGCCTGTCACTGCGCAGCACCCCAGGGGATCCCCAGCCGGGAAGGCAGTGGAGGAGCATCTCTCCCTGTTGTCTGCTGTCAGGCAGCTCACGTGTGTCTGCGGGCGCTGGGGACGCAGGGAGGAGCCTTTGCAGGGATCGCTCTTCTTGCAAGGCTGGGACGGCTCTGACCTGTCTTGCCTGGCACACTGGGGTGTGAGGGCAGCGAGGAGGTGAAGGAGCTGCCCCCTGGCCCAGCCTGAAAGGAGGAGGGTTCCTGAGGGTAAAAGACATCTGGAGCAAGACTGGTCCTGGGTCTGCAGCAGAGCCAGGAGGCCATGACAGGAGCCCTCAATTATGTGGATGCTCACCAGAGTGGTTGGACTCACCCATATCCAGGACTGTTCTCTTTGGGGTCAGTTTTGGTGCTGCCTGGGGCACTGCAGAGCACCTACATCCTCTGGCTGCTCCAGGGTACACCCACCTTCCTCTCTGTTTTGGGCTATGCCCATTTCATGTCATCTGGGGGTCCCTTCCATTATCTTTGCCCATCTTTCTCCATTCTGGAGCTTGCCAGTGGTGGTGCTGGTGGGGTGCTGCTGGACCTCTATCAGCAGGGATAACCTGCCAGGGCTTCGTGACCCTCACACCTTCCACCGTGGCTGGGCCTTTTCTGAGGAAGCACCACTTCTCCCCTAGTCCCAGGAGGTGCCAAACCGCTCCCAGTGTGGCAGAAGGGTGTCTGTGGCCTCGCTGGGGCCGTTTGCAGAAGGGAGCTGGGTTGTTCTGTCTCCCGACGTGATCTCTAGGTGCTGAGGCAGACATGTCCCTGCGTTTGCTCTGCAGATGGACATCCTGCGGTGCGGCTTCTGGGGACACGGGGATCCCCAGCGGGACGCCCCACTCCTGCTTTTTGAGAAGGAAGACGAGCGCTGATGGGCAGGTGACACCGAGCATGGCTGAGGCAGCACTGCCATCTCGTGGACTGTCACCTCGCTGCCTGTGCCCTCACCGTGTCCCTCGGCCACCACCCGCATTAGAGACACTCTGATGGGAAGGGGCAGGAGGAATGTGCCCGGCTGAAGGCATTGCTGTGCTGGCAGATGTGGTCTGTGCAAGCCTGGGGAACGGCACCGTGCACTGCCCAGCCA
>NW_010416018.1:38550-45152 GCF_000710305.1 Buceros rhinoceros silvestris | reverse complement strand
TCATTGAAGTAGTTTTAGTTCTCTTTCCCAATCCGTCAGTCTCTCTCTCCCTTACTCCCTTTCTCTTCTCCTTTGGGAAGGGAGAGGGTTAATGGAGAGCATCTGTCTCTCGTCTAGTGGCCAGCCCAGCCTTAGACCATGACACATACCCTTTATAGGCAGCAAAGGTGCACACTTGTGCTAGCTGAGGTTTGAATCTTTGTGTGCTTTTTATTTTTCTCTTTTTCTTTCCGATTAGATCTGTAGAATTTGGATTTTGTTCTAGGAGAAAATTTATTTTTTGTTAGAGGAGGATTGCAGTGTCACGTTCCAGACAACAATGGAACACCTTGAGCTGCTTGTGAAAAGGCAAGTTAAACAGTGCTCTGTCTCTGAGAATGACTAACTTTGTTTTGAAAGGCCGACCTAAATTGAAGAATGCAAAAAAGGGAGAGAAAAACAGATCAGTGAATATTCAGAAACCTGAGCAGCTGTTTAGACTGTGATAAAAGTGTCAAAATAATGACTTTGATAGCATATATTTTTTTCTCATATCATTCTTCATGTCGTTTAAGAGTCAAAGGAAGGCTGTAATTCTGTGGCGTTTCCTGCTAAAAGCTCTCAAACTTTGTTTTAAACTACAGTGCAGGGAAACTCATTTGTGTTAAAAGTCTGTCATCAGAGAATGAGCTTCACGGCATGTTTAATCGATTCTGATGTAATCAGACTAGCTTTCTAGCCCCCTTTCCTAATCCCACAAGGCTTTATTATTATAAAACTTTTCCAGAGTCAGCAGAAGGTGTGCTGCACTGAGGCTGTAACAAACAAGAAACATTCTCTCTTAACCTCTCAGTGTCTGCATACGTCTGAGAGGAAACAGGCTGGAAACAGATGGGAGAGCTCTGATGCTGAGCACCCAGATTTTCTTGGGCAGCTCCCAGCACCGTATTGATTAATCCAAAGAACTAAAGACAGACAAAGACAGACACGCACTCACACACAAATGAGCGAGACTGGGAAAGCTGCTGCAAACCATGATTTAACTATGCACAAGTGGAAAGACAAATGGTCTTCTAGCGTACCACACGATCCGACAGTTCCGTACGGGGAAGGGGATGAGATTAGCTCTGCAGAAAGACAGCTAGGTGCAAACAAATGCTGGCCGACCAGGAGCTGCTCCATATCGATACCGGCGTGTTCGTGAATTCACACGCTGCAGGAAGCCAGACAGAGGATTACTGTTACTTGCTTGCAGCAGAAGCTAATGAATATCAGTGTATGCAGGTATATACAGAAATATGCTCTTTGGAGGGTTATATTCTGACTTCTTTACTATAATCCTCCATTTTAACAGTAATTAACTGAGGAAACAGCTTTATGTTGCATCCAATCTCTGGCTGTCTCCCGTTATTCTCTGGGTAAAGCTGTCTTGCAAAATTATGCAAAAGCACTAAAAGAACGAACAACTTCAATGCCATTTTCCGAAGTGGTTTGGCCTCACAGCCTTAATGGCATTAGAGCTCCAAGCGTAACCTCCAAGCTGCCTGTCACCGGGAGCTACACAGGCCCCAGGCTCCCTCTCCAATACCCCATTCCATCAGCCCAAACACTGCCTGCCTCCCTCTCATCCAGCATTTCAACACCCAGGTAATATTTGCAAGGCCCTTTGAGGACTGATCATGAATGATTTTACAGGATCTAGTAAAAAACCATGGCAAGGCTTTTTCACTGTTCCAAAAATAAAGCCATTTCATAAAACCCCCACAATTTTCACACTAAAAGTACTGTTTCCAATTTTATTCTTTTCCCACTGAGAAGCTATTTAATAACCCAAATGAGAATGTTTTAATATATAAGAGAGTTCCTTCTCTCCCTTAGGATGAAGACTTTCACTTTTAAGCATTTAGCAGATCAAAAGTGTTTCACTTCCATATGTGATGTGCTGTCCCATAGGGAATGCTGTGGGGTTTAAAATGTGAGACAGCGCTGTCTCCTCATCATGGTACATTTTCCTCCACTGTGATAATTGTGGGGCTTTACTCCTCCTGGGGAAAGATTTTTCTCAGAACTGGACAAACAGCAATTCCAGACATCAGAGTAACCCTTTCAGCTTCAAACAAGTCTCGCTGACTTGTAAGGTGTGTCCTGTGCTACAGTCCATGGTACAGGGATTGGATTCAAACATCGTTTTAAGCTCATCTGTTCCTTCCAGAGAAGCAGTGAACCTTGGTTATCTCAGATACACCCAAAATCATTCAACACCAGGCAGGATTCAAGGTGAAAATAAGTTTGGGGTTTGGGAGGTTTTTTGTTATGCTTTTGTTGCTCTCCCAGCAAAGGGAAGGATTATGTATTTTTAAACAATCTTGAACACATCTCAGGTGTTATTACCCATGTTTACCCTTGTTTGCCCCATAATAATAATGCAGAGAGCAGATTTGGCATCTACAGAGGCATTTGGCATCTACAGAGGCATTTGCCATCTCAATCCCTCAGATGCCCACCTTTTTTTTCTGTTATCAGAGACACCACTTTACCAAGAAGAAAGTCATCCCGCAACTGTGCACTGGAAAAATACATCAAGAATTTTGCAGTCCTGACTACTTAAGCTCACTTGATTCCACCTAAATGGCACCTCCACACCAGCAGCACCATCTGCATCATGCCGTTATCCCCACGCCATGGCTTTTACTGCCACATGTACCCTAAAACCCCAGGTTATCCCCTGTTTTCGTTTGGAATCAAGTGTTCTGATGCACCAAATAGGCTGAAAGTTGGGCTAGATAACCTCCCTTGGAGGGGTTGGGCTTTAAAGGTCCCTTCTGACCCAAAATATTCTATGAAGATTAAAAAAAAAAGAAGTCTTAGGACAGTCTAAGTTTTTACCACGCTGTCAGTGGGTGTGTGTGACAGTAGCATGATGCGTCCCCTGGAGTACCCAACAGAATGAGGCACCATCCTTGCAGAGGATGGTGCTGTCAATCCCACACACACTGAATCAAGCTTTTTGGGAACTCAGGGGTGAAAACCTGGTTCCAGAAAAGTCAGTTGGAGCTTTGCAATTGTGTGTCATAGGGACAGGCTTCTTCTCAGAAAATCCCACAAAACGTATTTTCTTCTAGAGCATAGGAATTAATTTTGGTTTGTGTTTTGTCAAACAGAACAAAATACTGAAATGGCCAAACCAGGGCACAAAATTTACTTGCAGGAAGCCCATGGTGGTGTCTGTGGCCCATCCACACTCGTATCATCTAAGGATGAAGTCAATGAAGGAGAAAAGGGGAAGATGGTGCAGTGACCCTTTTCAGAGCCCTTCCCATAGAGAGAGTAAGGGGTTCTTTATGCTACAGTTCCTTGTGCATATTCCATCTTCCTTATGAGAAGTTCTTCTGAGCAACAGCTACAATTTGAACTTTGTCAGTGAAAGGTCCGTCATCTGCTCCATGCCATTTCGGACACGCTTGTCTCCAGAGGGTGAGAATGAGCTCCTGGTGGATGACAAGTCCACAAAGGGACAAATTTCCCCAGCCCCTCATACAGGACACACAAGGGTACAGGCAGCGGCAGGGAACAATGTAACAAGGACCCCGATGCTGCAACAAAGGATGCGTGGCCACCACCGCTAAGACACCGCAACCCCCACTGTCAGTCAGATGCAGTAATGCAGCAGTGGCAAATAATTCCCTGTTCTCTGCTTATCTGCTGGCTGCCTTGCTAAACTCCAAGTTCTGTGTTTAGTGAATTTTCAGGTAACATTCTTGGTGAGTGAACAAAGGCGTATGAGCTCCTTCGAAAGAACGTGCTAGAGACACTCTGTAATTACTACCCTGTTATTGCTGCTGGCTCATAGTTTCATAAAGTTATTCCAAACTCTGCTTTTCCCCCTTACACACACTTTAGAGTAAATCCAGCAAATCCAATCAGGTTAGTGCATGCTATTGAGAGAAGAATTTGGTTCATTTTTATTGCTCTACTTCTATTTTTTTCCTCTTAATTTTTAATCAGAGTGTAAAAAATGAAACCTGTTTTTTATTAAAACCTTATTTATGAAAATTGCTTCAAACCATGTACAGAAAAGCATTGGGTGATTGTTCATTTTTACCACGGCTAAAAAGATCGGATTAAATTAAATATGACACAGAGAAGAGCCAGAAATTTTAAAAAGTGATTTATAAAAAAGGCCGGATAGGCAGTCGAGATGGTAGAGGAAGCATGTGTGTGGGTATGCGTGTGTATGTGCATATATAAACAAAAAACCCCTCAAGAAGTATCACAGAAAATAAAAAATTGAACACTCGAAGATCAGAGCCTAAAACTAATATAATGCTCAGAATTTATTTTCCTATACTCTTACATCATAAAACCTCAAAGCACACACGGCTAAAGAATCAATAGATACAACACATTGCACAGATTCCCAAAGAGAAATTCATGAAATAGAATTCTTGGGCAGCTTATCCTTAGGTTGAGGGACAGAGTCCCCTCAGTGGGAACGGTGAAAATCCTTCCTAAGAGCAAGAAAGCTCTTAGGTGGAGGCCCGGGAGCCCCTGCCCTGGCTGCTCCCTGCTCGCTGCTGGCAGACACTCAACAGGCAGCTCTCCTCCAGCACCGGCAGATCCTTCAGGAGCTTCACAGGCAGCTTTTCATTCACTATTCTGCTAGTGCGGTTTTCCTTGCATTGAAAACTAATTAATAATAATCGGAGTGTGGGAGGAGGCAAACCTCCAGACGTATGTATTAAAGAGGAATCGTACCCATCATGTCTCTGTTGGAACTCGTTTTGGTTTTCCATAACGAATGCATATGTGAGAGGCCGCTCTTTCCACTCAACACTGCTGACCAGAGCTGAGTCATTCCAGCAATTTGCAACAATAAATGCTTAATGGGTCGGTTTCTTCTTGACCCAGGTATTAATTTATAATTTTGCTGCCTCAAGTGTCAGAAAAAACCCCAAACATCTCTCTTTCCAGTAGTTAGATGGTAACTGTATACTGTGCTGACAAAAATGTACTCGTCACGGCAGGACAGCGGGTTGGGAAATAAGTGGCAAAAGGCATAGGAAACCTTGCACAGGATTATATTGAATCCTTCCTTGGAAGAAACCGGGAGGATGGCTTTGTTTCTGCACACCACTTTGAAAGGCAGGGACTGAGTGTGATCTGATACTAAAAAGACGCAGAAAGATAGAAAACCACATGCAAAACAGGCATTAAGGCAGCTCGAGTTTGTCACCTGGAGTAGTGCCAGACTGTGTGCACAACCTTAGTTACCCACAGAAGAACATCACAAGCAACACATCGGTGTTGAGCAGCGTCCCAAGGAAACATTATCCACCAGTTTTTGGTGTGTAGGAAGAACTGCTTCTCAGGCTAGAGTCCTTCTGCTGTAAGGAAACACCTCAGGCTTGTAGCTGATCATCTGGACCCCTGGATATTAGAGGCAATTAAGATTTTTCCTGGTACTCTGCCCTATATTTCAGTTTACTCCTCTGTAAAAGACAGTGTTTTCTGTCTCACTGGGAGGTGACAATGCCCGTGAGGTGTTCAGATACCACAGAATGGAGATTGTTCAACAAAAAGGCTAGATCAGCCTCACCACTGAGAGGGGCCTCCAAAATATCAGCACTTTCCACTGACTGTCACTCTGAAGTCCTCACAGTCCTTCACAGGTCCCTCATTACACCTTGGTAAGCTGGAAAAGAAGTATTTTTTTCCCTAGGCATATTTAGAGATATCCATATACAAAGGCTGTCTTTGCTACATTATCCCTGCATCCACGTGTGTCTCAGCACAGAATACACCTGTACTTGAACGCCTGTAAATCCTTAAATCCCAGTAAATTCGCACTAGAGCTACCTGCAAATCTTGGGCTTGATTCTCCTCTCACTTGCAGTGGTTTCTCCACCCATTAGACTCGATCCTCCTTTACTACTGCGAGATCAAATGAGGTCTTCTTTTTCAGATAAGATGCTCTTGGTGAGATGCCTACACAGAAATGTTTGGGTTTTTTTTTTCCCTGAGGATTCATATTGCCTGAAGTCATGTCAAGCACAGGTGAGACACCAGTTCAACTCAAGAGAAGCAGCTATAGCTGATGACAAAAACAAAGCAACTGGTTTGGGTTTACCTACAACAGGATAACTGAGGAGAGAAAACTCCTGTGAGTCGTTTACCAGTGATATCATGGTGATGTCACTGCTGCACAAAGCACTCCTCATGCCCCAGGGGATCATCAGATAAATAATGGGGCAGGAAGAGGAGACCCTTGTTTTGCTCCTGTGGCTCTTCTGTGAGGACAGCCTGAGTAAGCTGACCCCTGCCTTCCTCAATGTCCTTTCTTCAGAAGGAGTGCTCGGGGGAAAAAAATGACCCTTTCGGAGTCCTGTGCAGAACATTGCTTTGCCCTGGCCAGGGGGCAAGCTCCCACAGACAGAGAGAACGTCCTTGGGCAGTTTGCATTCTTCTCATGGAGAGAGCCATTGTCTTGTTGATCTACTGAGAACTAGCCAGGATGAATTCAGCTACAGAGTGGTGAGCATTAGGTAGGAAGATGTGTGAAGTTTTATCCCCGTATGTCAAGTGCTGAAGTGTAAGTTGCATAACTAGAACAATTTTGATAAAAT
>NW_010416018.1:27311-38429 GCF_000710305.1 Buceros rhinoceros silvestris | reverse complement strand
TGGGGGGGGGGGGGAGGCGGGCAGGAGGAGGGCAAGGAAAATTTCTGTTTTATCCAGATTGTACATGGATACGCGTAACTCGAGATGTTTCTCAGCTGTGTGAAGGTGTACTGGTACTAAGCAGTGTCTAAGCCATGGCAAACATGAAGCAAGTCAGCTAACTTTGAAACCTCAAGATGTTTTTATAGCAAGTAAAGTGTGAAGTGTGTCACTTACCTGTACATATTTATATGCATGCATATATACACACGAATATGAAACTTGAAAAAAATCTGTTGAGGTTTTTTTTTTTCTTTGCTGCTTCTACAAAACATCAGCTATTGCAGAATGTCACCGCTGAAAATACGAGCATATGTATGAAATTGATTTAATGCCAGCGAAAGGAACATTAATCTAGCTGCAAATTTTCACTGCAGGGACATGGTGCAGTAAATTTCTGCTAGTCTAACACTGGACTTGATATTGCATGATGTATGACACCTTCGTTTCGAAAAGAAAAGAAAACTTTTCTTCAAAACCTTAATTGACTCTCATATATTTCTGGTTACAAATCGTACTGGATAATAAAGGCAATAAGTACAGCCAGTAAGCCCATATTTTTCAAACTCTCTGAAAGATATACAATTAAGCTACCCAGCTCACTCTATTCTCTTCATTCCCTCTATAATAGCTGGGAGATAACAATCTTAATTCACATTGATTTCCTACATGGATTTTTTGGTTACTAATACACAAGCAGGGCAAAAGAAAATGCCTGGGCTTCCAAGAAATCCTTGAGAGTACAGCTGGGAGTCGGGCCACCTCACTGGATGTTCTGTAGTGATTCCAGGTAAGGAAAGGGTCCTGGGGCTGCTCTCTCACTCCTTAGAGGAGTCCAGTCTGCTTACCTGAAACCACGCAGTCAAGGGAGTGACCACAGTGACTTCTCATGCCCCAGGTGTACACAGGGACGGCATTTCATACAAACCGGTTCACCATAGAAAAGGTGTTGGTGCCACCCCATGTCACTCACTACATGGAGGCCAGAGCTTTGGGATCACTTTGCTGCTCCTCCAGAGCCAGCAAACCGCCAGGCACACCTCACCGACGGAAGGCTACAGCTCGCAGCAGAGGCAGTTACACACAGCTCAGACTCCGTTAGCTCTGTTCCACTGGCTGGTACGGAAAGGATTTGGCTGCCCACTTACACAGGGTGAGACGTCAAGGGTTAATGCCATTTTCTGCTTAATTCAGACCAAGGATCATTGATCTGAACTCGAACATTATCTCATGGCATCACACACTCTGTTTTCTTCAGCAGAGTTACTTTTCTTACTGCAGGAAAGAACAGTTCTGCACTGCATCCTTTTCCTTTTCAGCAAAGACAGGACACCAGAAGCACCTGCAGGAGCAGCCACTCGTGCTAGAAGGTATTTAACATCTTCAGAAACAGCTCTGACCTTTTGGTCTGAGATAGCTTTAGACCCCAGTGACACTGTGGCTAACAGCCCTCCACACACTACCTTTCCGGTTCTGCCAGCATTTCGTCTCTTCCAACACGAGTTCTCCTTCTGCCGTTCTCTCTGTACACACACACCCCCACCACTGCCCAAACGTACCGATGAGCTGCGCTTACAGACGGCTGGGCTTGGGCTGGGCGTGCTCTGCTCACCCACAGGACAGCTCCTGCTCCCTCGGGCCATGCTCTATGCAGCTTTCAGTCAGACGTTCAGCTGGTGCAGCCTGAGGAAGGCAGGTCCTTCTTCCTTTTAGAGACTTGCTGGGTCCCATGCGGGAAGGCTTCTCCCCTCTGCTTTTTTTATGAAGTTCTGGTGGCAAGACACTGCCAGGACTCGACTGGCTGTTAGGGCAAGCACTTGGACCAACTCCAAAGACTCCTTGAGACAAAAAGGCAGGAGATTTTTGTGCAACTTTCCCAGTCCAAGGACTGTCTCTCAAGTCTGACACGTCCTCTGCAGTTCTGATGTGCTACTTAACTGGATATTTTTTTCTTTTGTCCTGTCTCTCCAGGTGGAACAGCTGGTATGGGGGTTTACAGTACTCCTAGTGACAGCCATAAAGAGACCCCGATGCTCCTGCACAGGAAGAGGACACCGTCATGCCCACCATACCAAAAAAAGCAGGTGCTGCGGTGTTCTGTAACAGTCATTTTATTGCAAACTGTAAAAGTGATCCCATTTGTACCCGTTAATAAAGGCAGACCCATCTGCAGCCTTTGTTCAGCCATTCCACAGTCATCTGTCCCATGGATTAGCTGAGGTCCTGCATATGCCACCTCACGAACAAGTGATAGATGTCACGAATAGTTAGGCCCTGAGGTTTTTTTAGGACTCTGCTGGGAGCAGTCCATTCTGAAATCTAAAATACCTCAACTGCCACACAGGGATCAGAAGTATATTTCAACAAGGACGGAAAAGGAAAAGCTCAGAGGCAGCATAAGTAGAATCAGGTTGTCCTTGGCTCAGTGGAGGAAGGACAACAAAATGTAAACAAAGAATGCCCAGCTTCAGTCTAAGAGTTACTCAATTGTCCACACATGCAGATTATATCAAAAAGTTTGGCTAAGGATAAATGATGGTAGAGGGAAAAGGGGATGGTTTAAAGGGATGCAGCATTTTACCTAATACGTGTTTTGTGCACAAGAAATAGCTGAAATTGCTTTGAATGTGACCTTCTGAGGATAAACCTGACAAAAGTCACGCGAAGGCCGTAGATTAAAAAGATAACGAACGGCTGCAATCAATAGTGGAACAAAGAGGCAATTTTCCCTTTCGGCAGCAGGGAAGGGCATGGCTCCACTGGGTAAGCGTATGCTCCTCTTGCTCGACTGGTTCGCCCAGTACAACCCTAAAAGTCGCTGGTTCTTCCTGCTTCTGAGATTCCTGCAAACACTCTCTAGCCAACTACTATGTCATTAAAAAAATTTTCTTCTACCTCATACTACTTACAGATTATGTCTGCCATTATGGATTAGAGGAAGATAGAAAAAGGGAACTGAAATAGTTTCTCTCTGAAAATTAAAAAGCTGAATTCTAAGTCACAGTTCACATTTTAGAATCTAAAAGTTGACTAATTTCACTTTGATGATTTGGGAAAGAGAAGTTTTCTATTAACTTATTTCTTCACCAACATTGGCTATTTGGAGTGAAAGTCATTTCTTCTTTCAAAAGAATTAAAAACTGTATTTTTGCATAAGCTTGGTAATTTTTTGTTCCTTCTGTTGTCCATAGAACATTTGATTGTTAATAGCTTCCCCTAACTGATGAGTACCTTTAACCATTAATTCTTTCCAAACCTTTTTTTAACTCTGTACGAAAACATAAAATATGCCAGTGACCAGGGTTTTTATTAGATCCCTGGAATAGCAATTCCTCCTGGCGAACAGAGTCACAAGATAATCAATGTTGGAACTGACCTCTGGAGGCCACCTGGTCCAGCGCCTTGCTCAAAGAAAGGCCAGCTAAAATCAGTTGCTCGACTTGTCATCCATCTGATTTTTTAATTTACCAAGGTGAGATTTCGCAACCTCTGTGGGCCTCTGTTCCAGCACTTGAACACCTTCGTAGTGAAAAAGTTCTACCTCATAGCCAGTCGTAGCACGTGTCATCTGCCAGCCTTTCACTGTACAGCCCCAGGAACCACCTGGCTCCACCTTCGCTAACCTTCCCCTGCAGCAGTTGAAGCAGAAGCCAGCTGTCCCCTGAGCCTCCCTGGGCTGAAGGGTGCAGCTCCCGCAGCCTCTGCTCGCCAGGCAAGCCCTTCAGCCCCAGGCATGGGGGGTCCTCGCTGAACCCCCCGCACTTCGCCATGCCTGTCTTGCAGCGGGGATTGCAGCACTGGACTCCACACTGCAGATGTGGCCTCGTGAGAAAAATCCAGGCCGAGACCTTCCGCAGGGTGATCATTTTCAGTTTGTATTTCACACAGCAGCAGGCGAAGGCTCTCAGTACCTTCCCGGCTCAGCTTTTCACCCTGACTGATGAGCAGCTGTGCTTGCACTTGCTCTGACAAGCAACCCTCAGACTTCTGGCAGCAGAGTTGTCAGCCTTCCCGAACTGCTGTTTCCTACGTTTTGGGACTACCAGGCTGTCAACGCCATGGGCTGTTGACCTAGCAGGATGGTCAACAGATGTCCCCACTGAATCCCTCCCAGTTGTTGTGACTTTATAACACATTTGTTCTGGCTTCAGGACGCTGAACTGGGCTGTGGAACACTTCCCAGAACAACAAGGGCACCAACAACAGTAACAACAGCAGCAGCAGCAGGCAAAAAGGCTCATGCAATCCGTCAGGAAGGAGATCAGGACACCGAGGCTGGGAATTGGGGGTGGGGAGGAGATGCTGCAACTGACAGTAGAGTGAGTTTGAAAATACTTTTTAGGTGTGTTTGCAAGGGGACTCGGGAATATCCCACCTGACACCATCTGTGTGCTCACCTTCCATGATGGCTTCACCATCAGCGCAAAGGAGACAGCGCTTTTTGAAAACCACGACAGCTCACACATAAGCAAGCCACGGCTACACGGCCAGGAGGATCAGGCTGAGAGAAAAAGACACCTATTTCCTAGATGATCCAAAAGAGTTAAGCAAAGCTGATCGATGTTCCATAAACTGAGATGTAGGCGAACACAGTATAGGTGCTAAAAATGAATAAAACTAGCCTCTAACTGAAAACACCGACACGAATAGACTGATGGGGTAACTGTAAGCCAAAGTCCAGTCCCGCAGGAAACACAACCTCTGTGTGGCGCTGGTGGCAGCATGGGAATTTCTGAAACTGTGATTTGGACATTTTTTCAAGCTTTGTCCAAGTTTTAGCAGCTTGGTCCCTTCCTGAACAAAGAAAGAAAACCGATGCTTCCAGAGGCTTTATTGCTCACTGAGATCTGATCTCTCCGGAACGACATGCCACTGCTATGCGCAAGGCCAGCAAACACCACAGCCACCTGGCAGCAGCAGATCAGGACTGTTTTTCTTACTCTGCTAGTAACTTGGGTTTAGCCCTTGAATAAATTGTTTTATCCCTCTGAGGACGTTGTTTAGTCTTCTGTTTTGCTGTATGACATGCGCTAGCTCCAAGAACTTACAACAGATCTTGCTTTAATCTGAGCTGTCTCGATTACTACAACACAGCTGAACCAGAGGATCTACAGTTGTTCCGTGCCTGGTGCTGCCCTGGTTTCTCACATACTGCAGCATTTCTCCTGGTGGAGAGGTTTCAGCTACACACAAGCACTCAATGTTCCTTCTTCGCCAAATAGATCCTCAACTTCTGGCAGGGTCTGTCCCTAGCAGTTAAGGCAAAAATTCTCCAGCAGCTGAAAGCAGTTCCTAGTCTTTCACTGTTTATACACGAGGTGCCTGGTCAGTGCTCAGCAGGTTTCTTGACATTTTAGCAGGGCAGATGAAATCCGACTCACCCGACCCCCACTTATGCTCCTAATTCCCAACCTGCCTCTTTGGCTACATCCCGGTTAATGAATTAAACAAGACCGGAACAGCACAGGACTGGGACCCCAGTCATGTCTGTAACGTGTGCTTTTATTTTTCTGCATCCTGTCTCAAACTTTCATGGACAATGGCCAGGGTCCTTCAGGGAACAACCTAGCCCACGAACCATTCTCCAGAGGCAGTTCGGAGGCAGGTGTATATTTTGGGTAAGGGAGTTCAGTACATATACGTCATCTGCAGTGTGCAAGCTCTCCTCAAGGCCAGCTTTCTAGTAGAGATGTAGCCTTCTGTCCTTCACCTGGCTCGAATATAAAACACATCCAGTTGTAAAAGCAGTTGTAATATGGCCCGTTCTAGGAATGCTGCTGCCTGACTTTGACAGCCATAAAACATTTCCCCATGAAGGAAAAGATGGGCTTCTTAGCGCTCACAGCTGGGAGATAAAACCCTCTTCAGCAGTGACTTGTAATTCTTAACAGCACAAGCGATGAATGACCAGTGCACTTGCCATAGACATTTTGCTCTTGGATCCTCTATATACATCTGAAAAAATCCCTTGATGTCTCTGTAAGATCTGTCCTGTCATAAAACGGAGACTGTCACAGGAAGAACTTTAAGATCTTGAAAGAAAAGCAGTATGCAAAAGCAAAATACAGTTATTGCTATATTCAGATTTTTCTTTGAATTCTTGGGGCTTTTATGAGACAAGGTGGTGGGAGGGAGAATAACAAGACAGACTTTATATCCGTGCTTCTCCATTGAGTTTCACTGATCTACTTATAGAAGCAGAAGAGAAGACGCTGGCCCAGAGCATCAAATGTCAACCACAAACCCCATTCACTAGGAGGGAAATTTGCATTTTGTTTTTCACTTCTTTGCCCAACTTTTTTCTTAATAAAACTTCAGACAATAAAAGCACAATAAATACAGATACCACATTAAAAACACTCCTCCACCTCAGAAAATTAAGGTCTTAAAGCAAATCTGGATCCCCACCTGTCTTTACAATGATACGCTGAATGGCTGGTTTGTACCGCATCTATTGTACAAACTGTAAAAAAGCCCATAAATCCAAATTACCTATTAAAATATGCATTTAGCCCAGGAACTTAAACCAAATTAAAGGGAAAAAATATCTTTTTTTTTCTCTTAAATTATCTTAAAGTCTTTAGTGACACGCTTTTTCTTTTCTCCACTGCTTTTAGTGACAGCCACTTTTGATAGGTTCTCTTTTTTACCAGCTTTCACTATTTCATGACGGTTGGCAAGCCAGTGTTGACATACTGATAGGGTTTGATATGACCACAAATACTTAAAAGGAAACTTTATTTTGGAAGTGATAGCTGCCATCCTTTTAAACAGATACACAGTCCTGATAATACTGATTACTGATCCTGATTATACCTACCTTGTACAGGAGCAGAATATGATGCTAGGAGAGCCTCTGAAATCTCTGCTGTGTCTTCCCCTGGATAAAACTCCCCAAGGGAGCAACCACCCTTTTGTCTCTTTCCTGTGTATTTATCTACTCATTTCTCCAGTGCTGCCATAGGAATACAGGCATCAGATGTTCCAGCTGAAAAGGATGTCACTGAGTTCACACAGGAAGATGTGGGGTGTTGCACAGTAGCAGGGGCTCAGGACAGACAAGGTAGGAGCCCTCTGTGAAGTACTGTGTCTTCCAGCTCCTGGTCCTCATGGCCTACTATCCTCATGGGACACAGGATTTGGGAGCTCCTAACGACAAGAAGCTTCAGATCCTGCCTGAGAGGTGTTACCACCCTGTGCCAGCTAAGTTTCCTTTCCCTTGTTTAAAGTGCGTTTGCAGAGAGAAAAACTCATTAAGACACTTGCTCACGGCAAGTTTCCTTACTCCCCACATTGCCTCATTTTATAAATGAAAAAGTGGTATTTAGGAACGATGATGTCATGTGCCAAAGTCAAAAAGAAAGTCTGTGACTAAACAGAGAACAAAACCAAAGACATCCAAGACATCCTTCAGGGACCAAAGGCAAGACATGGGATCTCCAAGGCCATCCCAATCCTAAGCATCCCCCTTCAACAACTGCTGTAGCAGAGAGGACTTGTGTGAGGATGGGAGACTTCTGAGGAAGGGAGACCTCTGAAGGCAGAACAAAGTTATCCCCGGATATCCCTGGACTAGGCTGTGTCACAGGAGCAGTCCCCAAGTACCAGAAAAAATTTTGACAAATGTTCCAGTTACAAAACTCTGCTTCACTCTTGTTATCCTGAGGAGTCCAAAGCTGCACGCAGCACTCCAGCTGCAGTGTGTGTCTTACACAGTGCAGCAGATTTTCTACAGTCAGACCAGGGGCTGATGCATTTTTCTGGGGTAGCAGTCAGGGCCATTTTATAGCGTCTGTCTTACACTCTGACACTACCGCACTGTCCATGGCAATGCTGCCAGCAGATAAACCACTTCCGTAAGTTTGGTGTGAAATATATACATGTATAACAATTAAACCAGCATCCTGATATCCAGTTCTCCCCTTATGCTCACTCGTAGTGATAGAAAGATAAATTCTTCCACTAGGCCAAACTACAACAGGGTGTCTCTCTAAAGAGCTGCTAACGAATAGCTCCTGCTACCTTTGAGAGGTCTTAACATAGTCTGCTCCTATCTTTTAAGGTGCTCTAGCATATCAGCTCCAGCAAAACAAGATTCATAACTTGAAAAACAGCAATCTCTGGAGAAAAATATTTAGGCCTATTGTCTTTTAAGGAAGTAAAACACTATTTCCAGCAAGCCATTATTTCCTTGTTGCTACTGGATGCAACATTAGGGAGCTGTCTGGATATTAGCTGTACAGCTGTACTGCTACCAACCGGATTCCCTCGAAGACTCGCGCAGCAGACTGACGATAACCATCCATCACCGCGCATCGGCCCCACCTCTGTGGCAATAACCATCTGTGTGGCTATCAGAGCTCCTCCTCTTATTTAATACACCCTCCCTCAAGGTCACTCGCATAAAGTAGGGAAAAGGCAGTTATGCCCATTTTGCACACAGAGGGTGAACCCAGGAGCAATGCAATGACTTACATGTGAAGTCCGTGCCGCAGACAGGAGTTATGCTCCAGAAATACAGCACTGCTGTAATTTCCTTCTCTCTTCCATAAAACTGAGTTTGTTTAAACCAATGTAGCAGCAGATTCTCTATGCACAAGAGTAACGTTGCGTTAAAATCCCCTTTTTGCTAGTCACAGACTGCTAGAGAAAGGGGAACGGCAGGCAGCTCAGCACCGGTGGTGCAGAGGCTCAAACAGGCAGGAGTCACCTGAGCTAACTTGAGCAATCCCTACTACAGATGTCTACTACGTCTGATCAGAACAGTGTCACGTGAGGTAACCTTGAGTCTCCCATCTGGCTTCTGGCTGGTCTCAAAGACTGTCAGTCTGTGAAAGTTCTATCTCAATTTGGTCTTCCTTGTGCAGGTGTTCAGACACCTTAAGCCATCTCAGGTGGCACTGGAAACCTCTTTGTAGTCAACTGAATCATGCTCCAGCTTGAATCCAGCCAGCCCCATGGTATTTAGATGGTGCAGAGAGTCACGCAGGGAAACAATGCCTGTCTTTCACACTTGGCTAGTGCTATCTTTTTTAGAGACGTGTTCACTGCCCACTCTTTGCGTGGTCAGCAGTTTCCTACTCCAGTAGTCTTTTAATGTTCCTCCTTGCATTGCTATAAAAGTGTGATCTCCAGTGAGCTAAAAAACTCATTTCTTTGATTTTGTGAGAAGCCCATTTGGCAGAGGTCAGGAGAAGAGGTACTGATGTTTATTAGTAGTAACTGGAGATTTTATTTTTCAGCTGCTTTATATCCTTCTGCAGTCCTTGCCTTAAGTTTAAGGCATCTACTTTGGGATGTCATCAGCTGTATGAATTATAACCTGACTTTGAGCAGGAGGTTTAAGTACACAATGTGAATCACTTGATTGATGGCCCATTTGACCAACTCTGCAGTCAGGGTCCTTGCTCTGCTGAAAAGCTGACTGAACAGCCAATACTACAGCAGTCTTGGCTGGCAGGAGAATCCAGGGTCAGTAACTGTACTGTAATAAAATCTGCATCCCTGTACAGCTGGATTCCTGCGTATCTCTCCTGCCTTTCATTGTTCATGTAAGAAGGCCATTGTTCTGGCCTCGCAGCTCCCTGATCCTACTAGCAGACTTTGTGGAAAAGCAGCATTGACCTCTTGAGAGGAAGGTGTGTTGAGGAAAGGAGCATGTAAGCCCACTGAATGTGTTCAAGTCCATGGGATCATGGCCCACCATGATAACTGGTTACGTAATCTCCCTGTCCTTAACTCATGATCTTTTCCATCCTGTATTCTCCCCGTATTCTGTTAAGGAGGGGGAGTGAGCGGTGCCCAGCTGGGTGGGCAATCAGACCACAGTCCAAGGTCAATCCACAGCAACACATATCCTGGCCTTTAACATGGTCTCCCTATAGTGTTCTTACAGGCAAATGGATAAGCTATGGCTAGATAAGTGGATGGTAACGTGGGCAGAAAACTGGCAGGATCTTCAGCACAAAACTGTGGTGAGCTGTGGTACAAAGTCCAACTGGCAACAAGTTACCACTGGCTTTCCTCAGGGATCGATGTGATTTGACCATCTATTCAATATCTCTTCTCTTCTCTTCTCTTCTCTTCTCCGTGGGCAGAAAACTGGCAGGATCTTCAGCACAAAACTGTGGTGAGCTGTGGTACAAAGTCCAACTGGCAACAAGTTACCACTGGCTTTCCTCAGGGATCGATGTGATTTGACCATCTATTCAATATCTCTTCTCTTCTCTTCTCTTCTCTTCTCTTCTCTTCTCTTCTCTTCTCTTCTCTTCTCTTCTCTTCTCTTCTCTTCTCTTCTCTTCTCCTCTCCTCTCCTCTCCTCTCCTCTCCGCTCCGCTCCTCTCCTCTCCTCTCCTCTTCTCTTCTCTTCTCTTCTCTTCTCTTCTCTTCTCTTCTCTTCTCTTCTCTTCTCTTCTCTTCTCTCTCTTCTCTTCTGTTCTAATCTAAGTAATTCCTCTTGAAGGACTGGAATTTCTGCTTAGCAGCAGGTCTCAAAGTAAAACTCAGACTAGACGTCACAGTATTGTAAACACCAGCAGCTTTAGGATGTGTGTGTTCAGCAACAAGAGCTCAAAACTTGCTGTTCTTCCATTGCTTTCAGTTTTATGCCAGCTTCAGGGCTTCTCTAGACATCTTTTGATCTATTTACCAGAGTTATTCAATGCATTTTGTACTGTCTCAGCTTTTGTTTGGTTTTACTTTTTACTTTTATCTTTATAGCGTCGAGTATATTATTTCCAGGTTTGTTCTTGACATATCACCAAAAAATTAGAGCCTGTCCTGGTTTGAGTTAGAACAGAGCTCGTTCTGTTCAGAGATTTCCCTTCCCAGCTCCATCTCTGCTTGGTGACGGCTCTGTCTGAAGTTCACGGCGTGTTTGTGCAGACAGTGGCTGCTCCCAGCAGTGACAGCGCTGGATGGTCACAGTCACGGCCAGGGGTTGGGGTGCAGAAAGGCTCTGGCTTGTACCTGCTGCTGTGCAGACCAAGGTCACTGCTGAGCCCTGTGTCCCACGGTGGGGTCAGTAAGGGAGAGGCTGCAGCTGCGGGGAGGGGGGGCCAGGGCAGGGGGACCCCCACC
>NW_010416018.1:25635-27255 GCF_000710305.1 Buceros rhinoceros silvestris | reverse complement strand
AGGCTGCACCTGCGGGGAGGAGCGGACAGGACAGGTGACCCCACACTGACCAACCAGGGGTTCCATCCCATAGACGTCATATCCAGTGTAAAGCTGAGGGGTCACAAGGGTCACGCTCTCTTCTCCAATTGTTGGTCTCCAAGGAGGACTCTATTATGTCTGTTCTGCCTTTGATCCCCGGCCATGCATTGCAGAACCCAGTTCCAGAATCCAGCTCATGAATCCAGTTCTGGTCTGCGGCTGAGCCCAGTCTGGGCCTTCCCCAGTGTCTGCCCACAGCAGACATGGTTGCCATCAAGGCGGGGGGGGTGGTATATATTGGTATATATTTCATTTTATCATTCTCACTAGAGCAGTTTTAATTTTCTTTTCCGATCCGCAGGGCTCTCTCCTTTGCTCCTTTTCTCTTTCCCCTCCTTGGGAAGGTTGGGAAGGGAGGGGGTAATAGAGCATCTGCATTCCCCAGTGTCTGCCCACAGCAGACATGGTTGCCATCAAGGCGGGGGGGGTGGTATATATTGGTATATATTTCATTTTATCATTCTCACTAGAGCAGTTTTAATTTTCTTTTCCGATCCGCAGGGCTCTCTCCTTTGCTCCTTTTCTCTTTCCCCTCCTTGGGAAGGTTGGGAAGGGAGGGGGTAATAGAGCATCTGCATTCGTCTAGTGGCTGGCCCAGCTCTAACTCTTGACAGAGCCATCACTCTATAACACCATTATGTTTTATCCTAGTGTTTTCTTTATTACTTCAGTACTTAAAGCCAATATGTTTATCATCAAGTTTTGCTCTTCTCCAGCACTGCTATACATATACCAGCATAACGCGCTTGTTAGGGCATATATGCTGATTTCACGGTTATTCTTGCAGACACCATGAAGCAGTACTCAGAAAAAGGGAGAAGAAATCTCTTGATGCAGCAGATTCAGGGGTGGACAAGGTTCAAAGTTAGCTTTGTTCCCAAGAACAACAACCTGGGAGCAAGAACCTACTACAGAGGATGCTTTCATATTTCACACATTGAGAATTTACCACAAAAGAAAAACTGCAAACTGGACCACATCCCTCCCTCTCTCTGTTCCCCACTAGTGATTTCTCCTCTCCTTAGATGGCAAATCTGTCCTCTACTTGCATGCTCACTGACTGGTAAAAGTACTCCTGAGCCCTGTACAGGGGACCGGAGTTTGTCACTGCCGTATTCCCTTCTCTGCCCTTCCATCGCAGACAGGACGGGTCATGCATGGAGACAGACTGGATACTTGCACCCCAGGCTACGATGTGTTTCACCAGTGGATCTTCCAGTCACTAAGGTGGGTCTTCTAGGTTGTATATAACATAAATCATGTATTATTGTATTATATAAATGTTGTTATTTTTATACAATTACACAGTATATTAATTATGCACAATGTATGAGTGCCCAACTTGTATTGTGTTCCATGTATATGATGTATATTACATGAAATTCCAATTTATGTGCAGACACTACAGAAAATGCTTTTTATAGATATCTCTGAAAGTGTTTATGAAGTTGGCTATTACATAAAACCAGCAGCAACAGCTTCTTGAGGAACCCAGTTCTGTCACTGTATGTTAGGTAAGATCTGAAACACTGTACGGGG
>NW_010416018.1:18001-25448 GCF_000710305.1 Buceros rhinoceros silvestris | reverse complement strand
TTCCTGCTTCCTGGTTCCACTTAGACAAGAGGCAGCGGTTTGGAGTGGGCTGTTCTGAGCCTGAGGAAATGTGAAGAGGCAGGAGAGTTCAAATGTCACCAGCCTTGAACGCTCTCTGGAAAAGCCACGGGAATGAGATTTTGGAGCTAGACACACCAGTCTCCCTTAGACCTTGCACTAGTTGTCTGCGTCCATGCCCAGATCGAGCCCCCAGGCTGGGAAGCTGACTGGTAGATTTATTCCTTAATCTGTCACTGATACACTGTTCCCAGAATCCGTCCCATGATTTCTTTCTGGGCTGCACTTTTCCAGATGCTGAAATATCACTTAACAGCCATGTTTTGAGTTAATTGAATCAGCACTAGTGTGGCCAGCAGGAGGAGAGAAGTCATTGCCCCCCTGTACTCAGCACTGGTGAGGGTGCACCTGGTCCAGTTTTGGGCCCCTCACTCCAAGAAGGACATTGAGGTGCTGGAGTGTGTCCAGAGAAGAGCAACGAAGCTGCTGAAGGGTCTGGAGAACATGTCTTATAAGAAGCAGCTGAGGGAACTGGGTTTGTTTTGTCTGGAGAAAAGGAGGCTTGAGGCGGGGACCTCATCACTCCCTACAACTCCATGAAAGGAAGTTGTAGTTAGGTGGGGGTTGGTCTCTTCTGCCGTGTAGCAAGTGACAGGATGAGAGGAAACAGCCTCAAGTTGTGCCAGGGCAGATCTAGGTTGGATATCAGGAAAAATTTCTTTAACGAGAGAGTGGCCAAGCATTGGCACAGGCTGCCCAGGGAGGTGGTGGAGTCCCCATCCCTGGAGAGGTTTCACAGCCGTGTGGGTGTGGTGCTGAGGGACATGGCTGAGGGACCCTGGCAGTTCCAAGCATTGGGACAGGCTGCCCAGGGAGGTAGTGGAGTCCCCATCCCTGGAGAGTTTTCACAGCCGTGTGGGTGTGGTGCTGAGGGACATGGCTGAGGGACCCTGGCAGTGCAGGGGGAACGGCTGGACTCGATGATTTTACAGATCTCTTCCAACCAGATGATACTGTGATTCTGTGAAATCTCAGTTAGCAGCTGCTTGTGTAGCTTGGTGACATCATTGGATGAAGAAATGTAATACTACTGGTTTCCACCAGCCCTCTTTGAAATCACTGGAATCTGTCCCTCTTGCTGATGCAGAATAGGGAGGGCTGAGTAACAGGAAAATACTCTTAATATAATGTAGTATTTCTTTGTGGGGCAGTTTGTCAGAAACAGTTGGGAAGGTTGTGATCCACATTCACTCCTGCAATATCACAGCAAGGGAGGGGACAAGAGACAGCAATTTCTGGAATGAGGAGCAGGGAAAGGGTGCAAAGAGCAGGATAAGCAATTCTCAGAAGCTCTTTGGAAAAATATAAACAATCTGGTAAGGGGGAGGAGGTGTGGGAGCTGAGCAGAAGCAAATTAAAAGGATAATTAGAAGGGAAAAAAAACTCGAGTTGCCGAGTACAATTCAGCTGGTGAAGTCAGGGATTTCAGATGTATTCACAGCAGACAGATGGTAAAAAAAGGGGGGAAAACCACCAACGAACAGCACACCCTATAATTAGTTCCTTAGCATGAATATTAGGGGGATTTAGTTAGGGATAGGGAATAAGGAGTTGGAAGCATTAATACACAATTATTTCATTTTGCTTCTTTGCAACGGTGGAAGAGCGATCAGAGCAACCAGAGACAAAAGCCACAGTCCTGGTTTGTTGCGGGGTGTGAGCTAGAACAGTCAAATATTCCTCACCATCCACCTAGACTGATATTCTAACTGTAGTTTTCACATTTCCTTGTGTAAGTGGTTGGGACTCCCTTTTATCTTGGACACAAATGTCTCTGGGCATCCGGAAGTTGAATTAATTAGCATACGGGTTAAATAGACAAGTCATTTTGCCACACCAATAATCAATGCATCCTAAAGAAAAGAGAGTGGAAATAAAAAAAATAAATAAAATTAACTCAAACAAACCTAATCCCCATTCGCCAATAAGATCAAATAACAGAAGCTGCAGTAAGCCAAACTGGACGAAAGGGAAAACACCTCCCTGATGGGCTGAAGAAAGTACGTCTTCCCAATTCACCAGGGTGCAGGACATGGGTTTGCAAAACATCTCCGACCACAGCGCACCCTCATGGGATAGGGAAAAGACATCCCTGCGACATACTCTTTGGCTCAGATGCTTCAGTTTGCGTTGCTTCTCTTCCAGTGGCTAAACACGTGCTTTATACAATACCAGCTTTCTTAGGGGATGTACTTGAAGAGATTACTTTTTTCACCCGTCCAGTCTAAAACTGGCCACAACCTGTAGCCAAGATGAAAAGAGTCCTCCCACAGACTCGGAAATACCTTGAAAACATGACATATTTCATTTAAAAATCCAGCATCCACTGAAATTACTAGCAGAACTCACATTGATTCAACCAAGAGAAGAATCACAGTGTTTATAGTCCCCAAATCTGCTAATGCATAAGGACATATGATTCATGAGGCCAGTAACCAGAGGCAAGCTATTCACACACTTTATTATTCATGAAGTCATGACTCTGGTCAGCATAGAAGAGACCAATTAACTTTAAATAGAGACACATTTTTGCAGAAGGCCAAAACTTCCAGGTAATTTTGCTGATTTCAACACGGATTGCACCGATCCAACAGTGCTGACTTGCTCTGCCTTGTGAACCGGGGAGACTTACCACAGAGGAATGACTGAAAGAAAAAAGGGTAAATGTTTGGGCTTTCCGATGTTTGCTTTCAAAACTAAATTGAAATTAAATGGGAATGGAAGTAAAATAAAACCCCACAACAGTTGCGATTCCTCTAGCACAGTCTCGCCCGTGAAGAGACTGGTTTTGTTTCTGAAGTGTTGCAATATTCACATTATCCATTCACGTCTGGTTGGAAGCACGTTGTGTTTTGTGTGGTTTGGTTTGGTTTCTTCTGTTGCTGCTGAGATATTGCAATCTGTATAAAGAAAGAAAAAGGTATGTCACAGATAGGTGTGAGACCAGGACGGCGAGTTATCCGCCCTGAGCACGGATGTCCCACGTTTCCCCTCACTCCACAATGTGCCACTCGTGAGCTGAGGGTTTCTGGACACAGTCACGGTCACAAAGACCACCAGCTCCAGGAGATATCTGCGTCCTGGCCCTGGCCAGGGAGGCAAGTAGAAACCAGGCAGACTCTCCTTCCATGGTCCATGCTGTGCCATAGCTTTCCCAGAAACCTTCAGAGACAGCTCCCAAGCCCCCCTGCTCCCTCCAGGCCAGCAGGACCGGTCATACAACCAGCTGCATCAAACATCATCAGCTGTGGGGAATGTCCTGCCACAGCTCTGACGCAGATCACGTTTCCTCCAAGCCTCTTCCTCTCCCAGCAGGTGGATGACCCAAGTCTCTTTTTGCACTGCCCAACACAGGGAAAAAATGGTCTGGAGGACCTGACACAGGAAGAAATGTCAGAATATGGTGGATAACACTGCATTCACTGGAAGTACAACCTCCCTTTCGGAAGAATTTCTGAAGAAAAAACCCTCCATTTTCCCCTGGCACCAGGCCTGGCTTTGCAACGGCTGCTTCCATATTTCACGTTCTGGAGGCTGTGATTTCTTGATAGATCAGAACTTGCATCACTTCATCTCCCACTTAACTAATTTGATGAGGAAAATGGAACTGCTATGGTGGCAATTTAAGTGTATTAAAGAAAAAAGTTAATGCAAAATTTTGATTCACCAAATTTAAAGTCCATTTCCATTACATCTAATAAGTTCAGCCTCTCTTAGTTCATCTGTACTTATCTTTAAGTCTGCATGGCTGGGTGGCATTAGAAATAAGGAGATTATTCATAGCAGGCTGCTCTGCCTATGAACTTTTTCTTAGCTCTCAGTAGAGATAAAGAATCTTTGCTCAATTGTATATCATTTCATAATCACGAGTGGTCAGCTTCTCTGTTCTTATAAAATCAAATCCCACACCACCAGTCACAGATTTTTCAAAAAACACCGAGAGATATAATTAATTCAAACAGAGTGATCATTAAAGTATGAACATAGTCTGACACATGCTTTTTTATTTCCCTCCAAGCATACATGAATTATGAGATCCACATCACAGCTCTGGTAAGGGACTAGGTCATGCATTTGTGTAGGGAGAGGGGAGGGAACTTGCTACATGAATTCTGACCCTTTCACTGTAAATCCATGCACAAGCCATTTGGGTGTGGAGGCCTGAATCGTGATATGGTACGAGGAACAGAGGTTGAGGAACTGAGCTCAAGGAAAAAGCTCTGCAAGGATTGACATTAGAACGGTGGGCAGGGAGCATGCTAAAAGGCTGCTTCAGGGGTGGCAGCAGGTGCTTTAATTCTGAAAGATTTAAGGAGCAACCGGGGAAAAAAACCCCACTCAACACTAAAACCAACAGAAAAACTTCCACATAATCTTGCAGCAGCAGCAGCTGGTGCTTCCCTGTGTGTGGAGTCAACTAGAGGGAGCGCAGCCCTTGGAGCCAGCGTGGGAGCAGGTGGGGGAAGGCGCCGCTGTTATTTGCAGCAGACGTTCCTTAGCAACAACCTTGAGCAGATGGGAGCCCGGGTACCGCTGTGCAGAGGCTCCATCAGCAGCCCCTCATCCCCCTCAGCTTCTTCCCTGGGTGGGGGGAAGGAAAGGCAAGACGGCAAAGTCTACCAGAGAGCTGCTCTCCAGATGAAAAGAAAGGGATAAGGAGATCACCTTTGCTTGTGCTAAGTTGAAGGCCGAAGAGATGTGAACAAATTTCACTAAACAATTTTGATAAATATTAGCAACACCATTGTAATTAGATATATTGTAGTGATAAGTGGTGGTAGAAGTGTTTCACAGGCATACATATAAACATACCCTTTTACTATGGCTGAGTACCTTGGACTTCCAGGGATGCGGAGAAATCTTGGAAAATTAAAGAACACGTATGTGACCAAAAGTGTCTTAGAGCTATCCTGAATGACACTTGGGGGAAAAAAGGGGAGAAAAGAAAAAAAAAAAACGAAAAGGAAGATACCAGGTCTTAATCTTCACCTGAAGTAAAATATAAGGTGATGGATGAACCCCAGTTAGAAAGGTCATTTGAACTTGGACAGTTCAAAGATGAAGACGATTTCCAAGAAAGCCTGCATTGACAGATGGATCATTGACAGATGGATGTATTCCCAAACCAAAGAAAACAGGAACCTCCTGTGGGATAACTAATTAGTCTTGTACATGGAGAGGTGGAGAATCATCAAAGCTGAGCATATCTACCAGGTGAGGTAGAGCTGCCTGCAGACATTGCCCGTGAGAGTGGAACAAACACCACCAAGTTTTGCAGGCAGTCTTTTTTCTTCAAAATCAGGTATGCAGAGCTGAGCACTCCGATATCCTGTATTGCATTATTGTGTATGTAAATATTGTCTTATTAAAGGAAAAGAAATTCTACTGCCTGCATTTCATCTGGCAATATGCCCTTGAGACTTGGTTGTAATCTGCATGCAAAAGCAAGGGGGGATAAAAGTGCAAAGGCCATAAAACTTTATGGTTAATAAAGAGCCATAATTGTCTCTAGGGAGGAGGAGAAAGGGCTTGTAGATAACAGGAAGTGGTGGGATTTCTGGCACCTTCTCAGGGGCAGGACGTTGTTTGAAACATGTCTGTGGCCAAATCAGCATTACATCAGGCAGGCTCATGCCCTTGATGCTCCTTTCCTATTAATACCACCATTGACGAAAACCTGATAGATTAATTGATTTATCCTGGCTGATTAATCAGGACCTAGGTGAACATCTTAAAGACTTCGGAACAGCTCTGTAGCCAGCAAAAGCAGATAAACACTTGATTATGTATTCTGGTGAGTCAAGCTCACCCATATGGGATCTCATCTCCTGTGTCTCCATTTCCCTTCTGCTAATCTAACCTCTTAGCAACATTTCAGCAACTCCTGTGGGTAATACAAGCAGTGAATAGAAATTGGAAAACTACAGATGAGGCTGAACTTAGTTCCATTAAAGCCAATGGTTGCTTTATTCCATTAACATCAAGGACACCAGTCTGAGAGATAATGGTATTTAATATTATTTATTTGGCAATGTCTGGGCCAGAGGAGAAGAACTCCTTTTTCTGGCTTCTCTAGCGGCACAGACCAAAAAGAGCGTAGGCAGAGTAAGGCTGAAGTTTTCTCTCTGATCAGGATTTGCTGATCAGTGAGAATTGTGCAGTTCTGAGCAGGCGGTTAGTTGTACAAGCATCTCATGAGTTCCCTACCCTACCAGTTTGCCTATTTCAAACCTTTCAGTCCACTTGCTTGTCCCCCAGGTGACCAAAGTTTCCGATGATTCCCAGTTTCATGACAAGCTAGCCCGCCAAAAAGGCAAGATCAGAGCATACAGCTGCCTCATGGGTCCTCAAGAGCTGAAGCTCCCTGTGTGGTAGCTAACAGACCGCCATGCTCTCAGGGTCTCTGGGGTTTCCACAGCTCCTGTTCATCAGCTCCAGAGCCGGGGCTCAATACCCTTTCACAGATAATTGTCAGTTTTCCTCTGAGAAATTTCAAAATATGAGATCTTATGTGAACAGCTTCCCTACCCAGACTCCTTATCCAAAACCTGAGAGCAGGCTGAACCAGCTTTGGTACATGGGCAAAGGGATGTTACTTTGGTAAGGATGTAGCCAGACAGTGTCATTGCATGGTCTCAGATGTGGCAATTCCTTAATTTCCAGTTACCGCCCTATCAGGTCTGTTTCTACACAAACTAAGTGGACTGGACTAAAGCGTGGGGCGGTGGGGTGTATGCATTTATTTATGCTGCACGGTAACAGTCAAGAAGGTTTCGTGAAATGAATTACACATCTCAGCTAAAAGGGCAGCAACGTTTTTAGCCAAAAGGCACCACCGTCTTCACTACTTACTGCTCATGTGCAGAGCTCTGACAGGAGGCTGTAGGGAGGTGGGGGTTGGTCTCTTCTCCCATGTTACGAATGACAGGATGAGAGGGAATGGCCTTAAGTTGCATCAGGGGAGATTTAGGTTGGAGATCAGGAAAAATCTCTTTACACAGAGGGTCATTAAGCCTTGGAACAGGCTGCCCAGGGAGGTGGGGGAGTCCCCATCCCTGGAGGGGTTTAACAGCCGTGTGGGTGTGGTGCTGAGGGACATGGTTTAGAGACCCTGGCAGTGCAGGGGGAATGGTTGGACTCGATGATCTTGAAGGTCTCTTCCAACCAGATGGTTCTGTTGTTCTGTGATCTGGCAATACCCATAAACGGGCCGTGCTGGGTTTACTTCTCCTTTGCTGCAAACCCGTGGCATCAGCATTTCACCAGCTACTGTTCCTAGCTGCAGTCATGTGAAATAAGTTTGATTTAACTGAGGGGGGAGGGTCCCAGCCGGAATTTGCAGTACTTTTGTAGGGTTGATCGGTACTTC
>NW_010416018.1:17063-17920 GCF_000710305.1 Buceros rhinoceros silvestris | reverse complement strand
GTACTTTTGTAGTGTTGATCGGTACTGCTTCTTCACTTAAACAATAGCGACAATTAGCGCAAGCGGGTGGGTAAGGGTAAGAGAAGGCAAAAGGCAAAAAAGCAAAACTATCGCTGCTGTTATTGTTATTTTAGCACAAACAAATGGCAGCTGCCCTCTTTCTCCAATCAGCAGCAGCAATTACAATTTACATTCTTCTTAGCCATTATCAGGCAACAGTTCTCAAAACGCAGCATGGGCGGCGACGGAGGTTAGCGGGCAACGCCCCACACGCCACATCCTCGCCTCACAGCTGCTGCCAGCATGTCCACTTTCCTTTTGTTTAATTAGGTATTTAAAATAGCTTCTCCCACCTCTCTTCACCTCCACAAAGCAAAAGCCACTACGGACACTTGCAAGACAAGAACATGTAGTTCTCCACTCTTTGTCATTTTATCCACCATCAGGGTGGATTCTTGTCACTGGTAGCAGAGCCAACTTCACGTTTCATAGAATATCTGCTTTTTTTATGCAAAGCATTAGCCAGAATGACATTTCAGCACTGATCCTGAGAAAAGGACATTGCAAAGTGTCTTTATGGTGAGATAAATCCAGTGTAGCATGAATAAAAAAATTTCCAGTGCATTTCCATTCTGATTACATATCTACTCGGAAATATAGATAGCTTGTTTAAATCATCAATCTGCTGGGTTCACCGCCACAGAAATTGCAAAGTTCTGCTTTGCAGGACCTCCTGTACTGTATCTTGTTGAACAAATTTGAATGTTCCTAAGTACAGTGCAGAGAAATTTGATTGTGACACTTCCTACACGAATTGTGTCACTTTTCATACTAAACTGACTTTTTCAGGCTTCAGT
>NW_010416018.1:3661-16996 GCF_000710305.1 Buceros rhinoceros silvestris | reverse complement strand
TTCGGCAGGTTATGTCACTTGACTCCAGAATAATTATTTCGAAAAAGATTGGTTGGTTGTTTGGGGTTTTTTTTTTGCTTCCATAGTAAATCTATTCTGTTTGCTTTTGTTTTGGTTTGTTTTGTTTTTAAGGGTTCATAGGATCCTTTTTATAAAGGTTCTACATCTTGTATAATTTACTATAGACTTATTGTGCCAGTAAATAATCATAAAACTCATAAAACTAATAACATGGGAAACAACTCCTTACTTCATTTTGTGGTGATTCAGCCTTTTCTAGAAAATCCACTATTCTAGCTAATCGCTAAAGAGGAAATTTTCTGCCAATGATGCGGGTACCAAATAGCAAGTTATGCATTTCTGGTGCCATCACTGTAAACGTCACCAAGCGTACAGATGGTGGCCTGTGGGACGGGGAACGTCTTGGTGAAGATTTCTCTAACCAACCCTTTGGCTGACAGGTGACTTTGCTTTCAATGTACTTCACACATCACACAATGCCACAGACTTTACAGGACAACGCGGAGGCTGACATGAACAACTGCAGAATAAACTCTTATATTTAACTCTGATTCAGAGGGAGGACGGAATATGATCTTAAAACTGTTATTTTAAAAAGGCTTTCAAAGAAAAATAAAACCCAAGATGGAAGACGTCATTCTTGGACACTTTTTCTTTCTTTTTTCTTTTTTTTCTATTCTGACATTGCATAGTTATTTCATTCTTTTTTTGGTTTTGACACTGAAAAATCCCATTCCATGACACTCCCTGCATTTCACTTACCCCTGAGGATACTTTAAACCAGCAGTCTTTGTGTGTGTCTTCATGGCATTTGTTTCAATACACCTTATTCTTAATTAGAAGTTGTCTAGAGTTAAATAGTTAAGATGTTCTGGCACACTCTTATTTCAAGCCTCCTGGTACTTCTGCAGAACCCCTCCTGCAGGAGTGAGATGTGGCTTTCACGCCAGATTTCCTTACAATTTTCCAGTAAAATTGTCCATAGCTACCCCTCTCCTTGTTTACCCTTTTGAAATAAGTGTAATGCCACCTTCATGGAACAGGGACAGATTAGCAGCCGTCTCCTAAGACCTTGTAGAACAGCATCATCTCTTGTGTGAGGCAGAGACAAGGACCACCATAAAGCCAGTCCACAGACGGTGGGGGATAAACCACCTTAATGTCTCAAATCAGCTTGTGGCATGACCTGGAAAAAGATGGCACATAGACGGGGGCTTCTCAGATCTGGCTTGTCTGGCCACCACCATAGCTGTAGGTCCATTCTGAGCTTTGTTCTGGACAATTTACATGTGTGAGAGGAGTCAGCCCTCCATATTCACCACACAAATATTAGTACCATCTCACTCCCTTTCCTTAGAGCAGAACGCCATGCCTGTGTCCAGGCCTGCACCATCTAGGACCCAGAGCTACGTCCTCTGCAGCCTGAGAAGTCTGCAGCCATCACTCCTATCCCAATACTTTCCCACCTGCACTTGCATCACCAGTTCAACACTTCCTGCCTCATCCTTCCTTATCGGTTTTTTCTCATCAGTCCTCTCAGATATTAATGGCCCTTCTTCTTACGTCTCCTTAGCCCTCAGCTCAGATATATCTCTTGAAGAAACCACCAGAAGCAGCCACCTTGCTCATTTCATTTTTTTTTCATTGGCTTGTGCACTACCAATGGCACGTACCCCGTACTTGATAAACTCTGGAATAAACTACTGCAGACGCCTGAGCTGCCTGCCTCTCTGTCTCTTCACTCACAATAAGGTCACTCTTGAAGCAATAATAGTTCTTCAAAGTAGAAGGAAATGACCTTCATTTGTTGCATGTCTACGTAAACTGCATAAAAATAACATGGAGACTGTCATAAGATAACCAAGATGGTAAATGTAGGCTGACACTTTGTCCTTAACTTCAACTGTTCAGTGAGAAAGTATACAGTAAAAAGAAAGATTTGGTCTTAAATCACATTCTTTTGGGATGTGTCATCATGCTATATGCTGACTATATTTTCAGGTACTTCCCGAGCTGCCTGTTAGATGAGACAGAACCACCAGGAAAAGTGGGGATGCTGCAAGACTATCACTAGGGATCGGTCCCTTAGGACTGGATGCTGTTCAGCTAAATCACAACAACAGAGTCCCTGCCCAGACAGCTCAGAAGTTAAGAGCCAGAAGGGACACAACAGATGAGCCATTCAGACAGACAGGAGGAGAGAAAAGAAGAACAGGCACTGGCTGAATGGATCTGATAACAAAAAGAACAGAGGTCAAAAGGAAAAGGCTTGTGAATCTTGACACGGCAGTTTCTCACACACGTGGGAGTTATGGTAGAGAAAGCATCGTCGACATCGCAAAGAGAGATCCAGAGAAACGTGCATGAGAAAATTAATTTAATCCCATCAAAACCAGTACAAAAATCAAGACACGCATCTGTGTAGAATTTTAAATCTGCTCTTCAGTTGAGTTTTTTCAATTCAGGTGTTGATAGCAGGACTAGGAATGATAACTCTAGAGTTGAGTGGCAGGAGGTAGCATACTCACCAGAGATGGTCTTTCTCACCTAGGGAAAAAAAAAGGCATAGCACGAAATGAAAACTGGGAAAAAAAGATGCCAAATTATAACACAGGAGGTAGCAAAAGATTAGCATATTTTACCAAGAGAAAATTTTCAGTAAAAATTGGAATTTTTTGTTGAAGCTGTACTGCAGATTTGTAGTTTTACACCTCAAGATACAACATGTGGATCATGAAAGTGATTCTTTCTGGCCTTGAAGTATAAAAGAAGTCATTGATCCCAAGTGAAAATATGAATAAAGTTCAAAACAGTTTTTTCTACTCGCCTTTCTGTGCTACCTACTTTTCTCAGACAACGTCTTTTCTTCATTGCTATCTGTTAGTCCTTGGAAACCCTCACCAGGGTGACAGGCCAGCGTCCTGCTGTTCCACACACTGCACAGATGAACCACAAAAGGGCACCCTCTACCTCAAAACCGCTCACAGTAGAGCTGAAACTGAACATCTGGGTAGAGGCGAAGAAACCAAGATAACAAAAGAAGGATTCAGGCTGCGGAGGAGGTCGCTGCATAATGTTAACTGCTTTGTAGAGTTCATGACAAGGATGGACTTTAGGGTGTTTTGGAGTGATGAGGCCATGAATTTTGCCATTTGTTATGGGAAACACACAGCAGTAAGGGACAGGGCAACAAGTGGAAGTTGGCAGATCGTGGGTGCAGAAGAAGCCAGAGTTGACATAGTGATACTGATTGAAAGAGGCTGGGTGGATGGTTCAGATAAGTTCAGTTAGTTCAGGTAAGGCAAACAGGTGCTCTGGTTTGGTTTTCTTGTAATAAGGAGAGGAAATACTGAGGAAGTGCAAAAAGATTTTGTGAGAGGGATGATGTGGTGAAAGCAGCAGCCTGGGAGAGCACTCCTGTCAGCAGAGACTTACACGGCTATGAGGAGGACAAGCTTGTATATGACGGGGTGATAGAAAAGCATCTTGCTTGGCAGAACAAGAGCTGACCAAAACCTGGGCAGGAATGTCAGAATGGCTGCAAAAGGCTTCAGTTTAGGAAAGATGAGGACCTAAATTTGAATATAGCTAAGGACCTGCAAGCCCGACAGAACAGTGGGATTATCTGCAGCAAACCATTTCAGACAATGATTGTAGACAATGACTTCTGGAAGAGCAGGAGAGGGACATGCGGCAGAAGTTGCAAAGGCAGTTAGGTTTTTGTCAGGTATGTTTGTCTTTTGTTTTACTTCTTTCTTTGAAGATATGTGAGATACAAGAGCAGATAGGTCAGGGAGGAAATGCTTACAAGATGGGAAAGTCACTGGGACAAGAAGAGAGTGAGTAGAAAAGGGAAGTAGGTGAAACTCTTCTACCTCTCAGATTGGGGTAATTAAACCACCAAATTCTTCATGTTTTGTGGAAATGCATAAAGAAGGACCCAAGTTAGTGCCCTCCCCAAGGAATGGTGAACTCCGACCTCAACTATAATTTAAGCACCAGAGAATCCACATGGGAGGGGAAAGTTATGAATTCCATCCATAGAAACACACTTAAGGAGAACAATTATCTTGACATGAAAGTCCACAACATCTATGTTGAGGCTCCACTATGCTTGTTTCACGGCTCAGAGCAGTACTTACTAAAGCAATTGGCTCAATTACTTAAAATATTCGTCAGTTCCATTTTTGTATTGGTACCTTTTTGATGTGTATTTTATTCTTTTTAAAGCAAAAGAGAGAGATAACAGAAACAACCAACACACACACACCCCGCAATCAATGTTTTTAATCACAGTTCTCTGGGAAGGAGACTAGTGATCTCGAGTTATTTTGGGGTTTCTTTATGCTTCATGACCGTGTCAGTGTCACTGGTATATTACTAACTTAACTGTGCTCACTTCCTGCAGCAGAACGAGTCCTGACCGAAGAGCCAAACACCTCTGGTGAGAGTTCACAAACACATCACAACTTCCTCTCAGCAGCATAAGAAAAAACAATACTGAATGGTTTTTTAGATTGACTGAATTTCTTTCCAGTCCTATTTGTATCACAGTAGAAATTTGCTGTTCTGAGTAGATGGCTTATTAAAATAATTCTGGGAAGTAACTTCGTACATTTTGACAGTGTAAAAGGCTACCAACAGTTTAATTCTATGTGTTAATCCCAAGCCACACTGTAGACAAATTCCCTTATGAGTACTAACACATAAAGGCATATTAATTTTTTATTTTTATTTATTTTTCCGTTTGAACAAGAAAGTTTTAACAATGTTTTTTCCATCTATTTAGGCCCAGCTCGAATTTCAAGGTAAGACATCAGGAAATACTGTATTACTGTGTAAAAAATATCAAAACAAAGTGGTAGTTCAGCGTGACGAGACAACATGTCGTTGCCCAGCTGGGATGCCAAGGGGAAAATCAAAGCAAACACTGGTGTTTGTAGTCTCCTGCACAACAAGACAAATGTACATTGTGTCGTCAAGAGAAAGCAAGATGAGCTCAGGAGGTATGTAATGAATGGTGCTCTGTCTTGGAGAGTCACCAGCACCAGGAGCAACCGACGTTCCAGTGAAGCTCTGCTACTTAAAACACTTACATTGAGCTGTTACTAATCACTAGAAAGAATTCCTGCTCCTGTATATTCTACAGGAAAGACTCCATGAAGACCATGAAGTCCATGGCTGCTGGGGTGCCGTGGAGGCTCTTTTGAGAGCCAGCAACGAAGGGCAGGAGTCATGGATTGGGATCCATCTTCATTCATGGGTTGGGATCCATCTTGCCTCACCTGCCAAGGAGAAGCTTTACCTTCTGCAGGCTCGTGATAAACGATCTCCTGTTTTCAGTGGAGGGAGGCAAGAGATATTTGGCGGGTGGCTAGTCCCATCCTAAGGTGACACCTTAAGGGAGTTGCTGAGAGTCTTGGTGCTCTGGTGGGATGTGATTTGTTAAAAAAGTAAGGAATAAGGAAGGGAGAGGAGAGAGGGATAGGGATAAGGTGGCATGGTCCACTTGCACCCTTCCTCCTGGGCTACGCTGATGCTGTGAGGTCCCTGTCAGCCTCCCAGTGCCAACAAGAGGTACAGGAACTGTCATGTGTTCACTACACTGCCCTATAGAAGTGTCTCTGATCCACTCAGAGGAAAACATGTACCATGTTACTCAGCTGATCACCAAAAGGGAGGGGTACCTGAGGAGACCAGCACTGAGACTGACCCTGGAAAGGGGCAGGGGAAGTGGGGAAGGAGGTCGTTCCTGGCAAGATAGCTGAGATTCTCATCCCCGTTCTGTGCCGTACGATGATACTAGTTCCTGTGATTGAACGGGGGCCTACACATAGACAGAAATAAATAAATCAAAATCCCTTGCACAAACGCCAAAGCTGACAGTGTTTAACTCAGGCTCGACTGTTACTTTCTTCGCACCAGGACTGGACCACTGAGAGATAGAAAGAAGCATTGACTCCATTAGGTTTTAGCTATTTACCATATTAATCATAATCCAGCTCACCTTTCAAAAAGTAAATAACATCTTTAAGATTATCAGACTCAGTTTCAAGCAACATTTTTCTTATTAAACAAGCACACAGGACTGGGAAAAATCAATAGGAGAGTTAGACCAGGCTCCACATAGAGGGTGTTTGTTATCACCCACAAGTCACTGTAAAAGATGACAAAGCTGCCACATCATGGAGAAAAGTAATTTTACAAGGCTCAGGTGGGCTCGAGTTTCCATCTTCTCCCCTCCTGTAATTCAGGGCATCATGTGTTTCCCCCAGCTAAATGCGTCTTCTAGCCTGCCAGACACAGCTGGTCACCACTGAGACAGAGCTCCGTGTGCTTGCTTCCACTGTACAGCCCGTGTTTCCTGACCTTTTCCCTTTCGCAGTAGAGGAAGGAATTCTAATTCTTCCCAAACAGTGCAGGTTGGTGTGACTGGGTGGCTGCCACAGCCCACAGTTGTGGGTGGCTGGGTGACCACAGCCAGCTGTGGAAAGGAAGGGATTTTCACTTCAGCTGCCAGGAGGAAGCTTGAGTGACCTCCACCACGTTAATCACCTGTGTGACACGGTTCGTCCCCCTCATTGTCCCTGTCACCTCACATAGTTGCAAACAGCCATCTAAATTCAGCAAAATTGGTAGAGTTTAGACTAAAGTTATCACGCATAAAAAATGTTTACTTTCCAGATAGTCTGAATTTTCTATGCAGTTTCATAAAAAAGAAACTTTAAAAATTAATCACTGGGGGAAGGGTTGGTTTGTTGGTTGTTTGTGTGTTTGCTGTTAATAGAGGAGGCTGGTTTTTACCCTACTGGAAGTTCATCTTAAATTCTTGGTGTGTAAGAGCTATTATTCACTGGTATTGTAATAAGGCACTAGAGCTTGCGGCTGTAGAGGGAAGGTCAGTTGGAACAGGATGAGGTAAGGCCATTCAGGATAGATGTTTCTAATGCAAAGGAAAAGTGATAGAAGGAAAAACAGAAGCAGAGAAAGATTAATCAGATTTCCTGTGGTTTTAGAGCATCTTTGTGAGACAATCCTTACATTTGAGGGAATCCTTATATCTGCCTTCTGTTCAGTAAACTGCTCGTAGTGGAAGTTACCGTACATGGGTGAAACACTATGTTAAAGGCTCTGAAAATAACAATAATAGCATTAAAAAGAAAATACGTGGGGTTGCAGTAGTACCCATTACAGTACCAATAACTCAGACATCCAAGAAAGTTACTACTTTTCCTTCTCCTCCACTCTGTAGCGACCGCCTGGGCAGAATCAAACTCTGCTCCAGTAGTGATTTTCAACGGGGATGCTAAGCTTTGCAGTTCACTTCTGTTACCGAGATTAATGGGCTATTATTTTCTGTGTTTGTCTTACTACCTTTGTTAATTCTGACTTGAAATGTACCTCCTGATGATCAATAGGGCCTCTAAGAAGCACATGTTTACATTATTAGAAGCAGTAAGTCATGCACAGAACTCACAGCTGAGTTTACTTTCCTAGCTCTGTTCTCCAGACAATTTCATAACCTTCACCTGTCCTCTGCATATATTTTGATAACTAGTATTGAGCGACTCTCTAAAGTGAATACCGTAACCTGTATCATTAAATTAATCAATAATACTTGCTATCCTTGATATTACTCTCTGGGACAATTAATTGTACACCTCTGGAGCACAGGATTGTTCTAACAATATTTTAACACGAATAGCTAGTTGAAAAGAGAAACAAAAATTTTGTTCCACTTTTAACGGTATCAAAATTGGTCCTCATTTGATGCACTATAAGCTTTAATCCAGAACTACGCATTCCACAAAAATGGAATTGTTGGCAGAATTTTCCTGACTTTGGACTGAAATTCCAGGTATTGCTACTGAAACCAGGAGAGCTTGCAATCAGAATAAACTCATTTCAAGCCACCATCTGCATTTGGTGTCAAGGCCACAACATCTGTATGCAAGTATGGTTGATGCACACCACAGGCAGGCTTTTGCTGTTCAGGGGTGAATATGTGATCACCTGGAAAAGCAGTTTGTGGAGCTGCTCTTCTGCGAGAAGACACCTTCTCTGCAAGAAAAGACTGGAACTCGCACAGGGTACTGAGTACCCACAAATCAACCCAGATAAAGCCATATATGATTTTTTCACCAAGACATAACTTCTGTCTCTTTCTACTCCACACCTTTTTAGGAACGAAGATGGTTGCTTCCTCGTAGCCCAGCCTGAATCTGCCTACAACCTGCAGATACTGACAACGGGCACTTTTCTGAGGTGTCGTAATACTCAGTTTCCGCCTCAGGGTAACTCCGCTGGCTCTGAGTCTCTTGTGGAGCACATCTTGGGATCTCTGCTCCGGGTGGAGGGGTGGTATCCAGTTCTTCAGTTTGGTATTCCACAGTGATAGGCAGGAAATCCTCCCTTCCCTCCCCCTATTCTCTTTCTTATTCATCAGACGCCTCCTAACTCCTGCAACAAGCAATTTGTCTCGGCAGTGGAGCACTTTCACCACGCAGTCCTCAGGAGGCAGGTCCAACATACACATGCAATATGTGCATGTATTTGCATAATCAATGGCTGGAAGGTAATATTTATTTATGACAGCACCAATTCAGCTGTCAGAGAAATGATAGTTCTACTGATTCCCAAGCTATGTGTTATACATCTTTAAAAAGGAGGTAAGTTTTTGTAAGAACTCGGTGTAACTGCGGTTCTTTTTAGGTAGAGAGGGAATGGGAGACACCACTTTTGGGTGACAGTGTGGTTAGATAGTTTTACTATACGGTCTGGGATCATTCCTTGGCACAGACTTGCCTGTATCTGTACTGTTAAACTATCCCAGCCTGTCAAACAGGGTGGGCACATCCAAACTGCTATCTCGGAACGGCCCCTGGTCTGTGCTGATTCCCAAACTGTGTCCAGGATACGTTTGGGAGAGCGCCAGCTGGCTGGGGCCAAAATTGTCATAGGAACCATTTAACAGGACAGGCGATCGAGTTCCTGTCCCTGGAAACATTCCCTGGTGCCATTCAATTAGCTAGGATAGATGTGGTCCAGAAGTCTAAACTAATTACTGTGAAAAGAGAGAGTAATTCAGTGGTGGACTTTCATTGCTGGCATCTTTGGGGTCTGGAGAGAAAATAAAAAACCATCTTGAGGAAAGCTTTGTCAAAGAAAAGTTCTAAAGGACAATTGCAATAGGGAAGAAATTTCAGGCATCACTCGTAACGCTGCAAACAAAGTGAAGATGAGCAAGGGAAGAAGAGATGAGCCCATAGGAATGGGGCATGATAAAACAGCACTTCTCTTCCTTCCTTCCAGACTATTTCAATAAAAGGGAAATACGGTGGAAAGCTGAAGCAGCATAACACTCCATTACTTACAAAGACGTGCTGTTTCATTTAAAAAAATACCTTTTTGAGTGCTGTGTTTGCATTACTGCACTACAGAGCTCAGATAGCTTTTGTTTAAACCAGTTTTCAAGATCTGGTTTCCAGAGGCTGTGCCCTGGACACGGTTATTGGGAGGAACACTGACAAGAAACAGAACCGCATCATTAAGAAGTCGTCTTACCAGGAAAGGCAAGTGTGTCCCATACAAGCTGGGGCCTTGTAGAATTCAAAGTTTCCCAGCGAAATAGCAATTATAAGTGATAAATCTATCTTCTCATTGAGCTGAAGAAGTCAAACAAATACAAATATATGTGTTTTAGAAAGAAATATCTACTAGTCCTCCCCCAGGCATGGATTTGCCAATGGGCTAAACAGGATGAAGTAATCTACTTGCTACCACTATTCGGGGTAGCACATGCACTGGATCATGGGAGAAGGAGAAGGTTGTACTGTGACACTTCATTTTACTACTGACCTTAGATCCATGTCTGCCAGACCTCTAGGGCCAGTGTACGTCAGGATCATGGGAAGCCACTGCATCAGCAAGGAGTTACCTGGAGCAAAGGCCATTTTTTGCACTATGTGTCTGCACAGTGTCAGCTACTGGATGTCACTTCAATAAGGACTGATCTCCAAAGGTGGAGAAGGTGAGTAAATTCCCTCCATGTTTACTGGGACACCCCGTGGGGTATGACAAATGTCTCCTCCTACCCTGGTTAAATGGAAAATAGTCATCTACTGAACAACTCCAACACAGCCTGGCAGTAAAAAGAGGATGAGTTATAAACACTGTCTTGCTGAATGGAAAATGTACTTGTAGGACATGATGGACACAAAAGAAACCTGGTTGCATCTCAACAAGTTTTCCTGTATCAGAAGAAATACAAAATTTGCCTGAATTGACTGCACCTCAGATGTGCCTCACTGCCACTTGTACTCTGTGATAAGGAGAAGTCACAACATGATGTATATACCCTGTTAGCTTTTACCAACTTCCATTCACTAAATTGCGGGAGATAGATAAAGGTCAATTGGTGGCTGAGAAAATTGAGTTTAATCACAAGCCACCTAAGTGAGGAAAGACATTATCATCTGGCATTATATAGTGCATTAAACTGACTCTTCTCTGGCCTGTAAAGGTCATTGTACATTGTATAGCAAAGGTTGCGCTGTGGAAATGCTAATTGATTTTTGATGTTGGCTGCTGGTTTTCCTGCAGAGGGTGTCAAGTGCCTCTTGGAAGTACTTACTGACACTCATTCCCAATTCAGTGGTGATCACCACCCCACACCAGCAACATTGTACGGATTTTTGAGATCCAGTCCAGCAAGGCTGGAAAAGGACTAAGGATCCAGATAATAATCATGACTTGCAACTGAATGACTGACCCACGCCTGTCCAAGTTGGATAATATATTTACATCTCTCGTCTAGAAATCAAGATAATCCCGGCCTCTTGCCCATGGAACTCAGAGATGGAAAGGGCAAGTTGTTTTCTTTCACAGAACTGGTCTGCGCCCTCGGTGCCAGGTCCACAGGGTGGTTTGTAGGTGATTAGCTCATGTGATATTTCAACAGACTTAAACGTGGGTTAAATAGCTCAATACAGAAAATACAACGAACTAGGGCATGGTCACCGGAGGCGACTGACATGATCAGTGCTGGACTGATGCTGAGGAGAGGCTGAGGGGTGAGCATTGTTCAGTGTGCAGAAGACTTGGCTTTGGGGGGACCTTACCGCAGCCCCCAAAACTCATGCGAAGGTCATGAAGAAGATGGAGCCAGGCTTCCACAGCGGTGCATGGTGGGGGGATGAGAGACAGCAAGCTCGGAGAGTCTCTGATACAAGGAGAAACTCTCTTTCTCCATGAGGAGAACAGGCAGTAGGTTGCCCAGGTATATTGTGCTTTCTTCATCCTTGGAGGTTTTCAAGCGCAAATGAGCAGTATCATAGGATCCCACAGCTGACCTACTTCAGACACCGAGGTTGTGACAGAGATCTCCTGAGATGCCATTTGACCTGAATACCTGATGGCCCTATGAAAGGGGTATGTTGGTGCTGGGAACTCCCTTTCTGTGAGCTGTCTGGGAGAAAGGACAGAGGGGAGGATCTGTCATTCTCCACATCCAGCATACAGAAAAATTAATATGAGTCAGATATATTTCCAGAAGCTTCCTCTAACACCTCTGAAGGGGGATACTAGATGGTGATTCTTTTCCTTGTGAAAAGAAACCAGTTGATAATTTTGTCTGGCATATGCATACGTGTCCAGTAGCCTGCTTCTGACTTTCATCCTCAGTGGCATGAAATACATTTGGATCACACACAGTTACAAAATGTATGAAAAGTCCAAATCTTCCCAGTGCCTGTTACTTAAAGGCAGATGCATTTCCAGGAAATGCTGAAAGAAAAGTGTAAGACTTGGAAGGATGTGGTTGAGAGGGTTCTGGTGCAACAGAATGACTGTTTCACAACTGGCAAATTTCTGTGTTCATAATTCCCTCAGCCCTAAAATGGATTTTGGAAGGCTAATCATCATTTGTACTAGAACACTGGCATGTAGGAACAGCCACAATCTGTGACAGGAGGTAGACGGAAGGTAATGATCAAGGCAGTATTTCTATAAAACAAACAAAACAAAACAAAACCCAAACCCACAACAAAACCCAAACTTCCGCTATTTCAGAACTGCATTTCTAGGAAAAAAAAACCAACACAAAGCTCTGGGACTTCTTGAAATGGCACTTCCAGTGGTTTAGACAACATTACCGTTTATGTTCAACTTGTCACAGCTTTGCACAAATGCTCAAAATGAGAAAAAAACCTGAAAACAAAAACAAAAACGAGATGAAAAAGCACTACCAGGGCTTAAAAGGAACAGGAAAACAAAAGACACCTCCTTCCCCGTGCAATCCGAGCTCCTTTTTGTCAGATTTAAAGAATTTCATCCCATTTCCCCATTAATCAGCTGATAAAGCGGGCCCGTTCTGACATGAAGCATGAGATAACGTCAACATTATTTGCAAACTGCTACATTACAGTGACAGCCTAATGTTTATTACTGTCAAATTAGTGTCACTTTATTAAAAGGCCCAAAAGCGCTGGCTTTGCTAAGCGCAGCTCTCAGTCCCCCTAGAGCCGCGGAGCTGCTCCCTCTTCCCCTGTGCTGTTCCCCGCCACGGAGCACAGCACATCCTCCCGTCTGCACCGGCAGCTCTGTGAGCACGGAAGCCAACGAACAACGCAGGGCATTTTAAATACCAGGACGCCTTTTTATCTGAGTCACCCTTTGGGTTTTGATAGTTTTTTCATGGGAGTTTTTTTTTTTTTTCGTTGGTTGTTTTTTTTCTCCCCCTGAAGCCTTCCTATGTACTATCACAACGGTTTATTCTCCTAATAGCTATTCTCCCTGTGGCATTGGTGGTGTTAGGGCCAGATCCTGCTCTTTAAAGAGCTTTCTCTGCCATGTCAGCAAGTTCTGTCTGGCAAGTTCTTGTGAAGTGACAGGTTACACAATTTAGGACAGATATCACCGTGACCTTCCAGATTTGCATCTGCTAGTCAGGCAGAAGGCAGGATTCTCATCACCTCTGCTTTCCTGGTATAACAGATCCGGACCACTTAATTCCCTAGGCTTGCATACAAACACCCTAAACCTTATTAGGACATTGTTAAAAAGGGCGTGACAAGAGCTGGAAGCTGGGGACTGCAAAATTCAACCTTAAAATCAGTGATGATTTCCTAGAAACAGTACTGCTAAGAGCTGACACAATGCTTACACAGGGAAAGGAAGGGCAGGCACGGCTGTGGTGGCCTTTTGAACAAGGTTTGAGATCCCTTTATCCATCTTCGGAAAAAAATGTTGGATCTGATTTTTTTGAGGGAGAAAGGACATGTGAACCTTCTTTGCTATGGACACTAGTAGCAGGAA
>NW_010416018.1:3236-3529 GCF_000710305.1 Buceros rhinoceros silvestris | reverse complement strand
TCAGGAATGGGATTTCTCGTGCTGCCTTCAATACATTCATAACACAGTAGTTTAGCTAAGGCTGAATAAATTCTTGCAGCAGATCTTAACGTGTTAGATTATCTCCTATAAAGGTCAGAAGGACTCAACTACATATGTAAAACATGAAGAAGCATCAGATCTACTGTGCTCCATGGGTTTGTGTCCACAGAACCACTCTGCTTGGTGTGGCCCTTGCCTCCAGTGTCTGCTTTCACGGTTGAAACCGAGCAAACTGCAATTAGAGTTGGTTCGGATCAGCGCTAGATGGTCAC
>NW_010416018.1:0-3111 GCF_000710305.1 Buceros rhinoceros silvestris | reverse complement strand
TCAGCAGGAGTCAGGACACGCCACTCTTCACATCGGTGAATACACCGCAGAAACACACGTTAAATAGCACGTTGCATAGCATCGTACTTAATATGACGGGTGGGAAATAGAAGTGAGCTGTGGGTTGAAAGCAATGGGCTTTGGTTGTCACTGGAAGATCTGTTTATTCGTAGCTAAAACACTCTCACCCCGGTCCAGCTCAGGGCCCAAACCAGGCACCACTCATCTTGGTGTGTTTTAGTAGCTAATTGTCAGGTATGAAACTGAGGTTTGTGGAGTCAACCACTGCAAAACAGAAACAAAAGAGACTTTGTTAGACACCTGCATGCAAAACTCATGCCTCCTTTCACCACCTCATATGGCCTGTTCAACTCTGAATCAGAGTTCTCATATAATTAACCTATTTAGATTGATGTCTCTCTCCATTTGGATTCATTATTTGATGTCCACCGTTTAGGGAAGCACTCCAGCTCGTCCTCCAAGCCAGTGATGACCATCTCTTGTCCTGTTCGTGACACACAACCTCCTCTCATGTCAGATACCTATTCCACATAGCCAAGACTCTTCCAACCCCTGCTTGCAGCAGTCTTTACTTTAAAAGAGTAAGGCTGCTGAGGTGAAGGGGGCTATGGAGATTACAGAGCAGGAAAGAGAACCCCGTACGCACAGAAAGCCTTTCTGTGAAAAGCTTTTCTTCAGGTGAGTCACATAAAGACCAGTCCTGAGGGTCTTCCTGGGAAACCAGTATCCTTGAATCTTGGAGGGGAATCTTCTAAGCTGGCTTAGCTAACACTGAAAAACAGCAGCACATGGCTGGATTCTTCTCTGCAACAGGAAGGTGCAACCTTGCGTACGTGGCTGACCGGAGTGAGCTACCGGCTCATGTCACCTCTGCATTGTCCTCTTCTGTGGAACGTGAAATTGCCATGATGGTGCACCTTCCTTCTTGAAAAAGCAGATATTTGGTCTATGGTTGTGTTCTGCAGCGGTTTATTGTAACATCTCACTTGCATCATAGACTGTTTATTATCTAGTTTTACCAAAACACTTAAGTCAGAGGTTCTGGTATAAACTGTGGAAATCAGATGAAAACATACAGAAGGAAAGAACTCAAACCCAAATTAAATATAACTCATCCTAAGAACAGGCAAAAGGAGCACATCTGGTAGAATCTTAAGGATTTTTTTTTTCAATTTCAAATACAGATGACCTCCAGTACTGAAATCCAATTGCAAACATTTAGTCTGATTTAGTAAGGCTGAAAGTCTGTTTCTTCTAGAAGAGTTCACGAAATTATTTTTTTCTGGGAGGGGGGAGGTGAATAGAATTAGTCCTCTTCAGGGATATAATAATTTAAGGACACATCCCTACAAATATCCAAACCGTGCATCTTAAATCCTCAGATGTCTGAAAAAGATTTTAAAGTCAAATAAGGCAGAAGATTAGGAGCTCTTTACTCCCAGGAAATTTCACGTGCTTGAAGAAGAGCAACTGCTTTGTCTTCTGCTGAAATGCAGCTATCTCTGGGGTAAAGCAGAACAGCTGCGTAACTCCACATCGCGATGCCACGCAGGAACTCACAGGAAAGGAAAGACCGCACGTGAAAGCACGGCGGCATTGGGAAGGGCGCTAGACAAACTGCACAGTCGATACTCCTGCAGATCACCGGCACAGGGACGGGAATTAGGCTTCTGGAGCACAGGGCCTTTAAACACCCCCACGTGGCAAACCTTGAAGTTTGATATCTTATATGAGCCCGACAAGCACCGCCTCACAGGCCCCTTTTCCCGGGTAGTGCTGCTGCGAGTGCCGTTCCAGTGTCATAATGGCACAAACATTTTCATTCAAGAGCAACATTTGGATACAGGCTGAGTTTGCTGGTACTTATAACTTGGGCATCTTCCCAAAAGGGTAAACAAAACTGCCAAAAACCCCCCAAAGAAATAAAAAAAGAGAAAACAAATGAAAAATCCAAACATGCACATCCAAAAGCTGTGCAATCCAGGGAGTCAACGGGGACCGGAGCTGCCCCAATAAGCACCCAGCTCCGGATGCCCATCAGAAGGCTCGGCAATACAGTTCACCTGCTTCGCAAAGCGGGAACGCGCCGGGTGAAAAATCAACGCAGCTTCTGGAAATCTGAGACAAAACCAGCTTTGCCAGCGGCTTAGGAGGTGGTGATGGGTTTGCTACACCTGATGGAAGCGTTGGTAAATGGAAGAGGAGTCCCAAGAAGGAATGCAGAAGCAGTTCTCGTGAGGCTCACAACTGCTGCTGTCAACAGAGGTCGGTGGTCTGTGACTACCTTCCATGGGTCGCAAGTCATCCAAGAGCTTTGCACCGCTGGCCTTGGCGTGACCTGCTTGGATGGCCGGAGCATGCCGGCCTGTCACAATCTTGCAGGGCTCTTCAGGAGGTAAGAGGTGGCCTTCATGTGCAAAATGTGGGTTTAAGTGAAGGATTTCGGCACAGGTACGCGGACAGTTTGGAGTCTGACTGGAGGCCCGACCTGCACCAACAGGTAAACCACCACCTGCACATGGCGGGAGTCAGACCTGCTCTGCTCCTCCGCTGTACGCGGACCCAGGTCAAGTCCTGAGCCGTTCAAACCAGCCACCTCGAGCTCTGTGCGGTCGGTAATGCTTGCACACCGGAATCAGACAGGAGGTGGGAGTGGAGGACGTATCCAAACACACCTCATCTAGAGGTCAACGCCCCTGTACATTTTTTTGCAGTTTCATACTCCAAGACAGCATTGCACCATGGGGTTCTATATCTCCATCACAGAACCTTAATGATACAGTATGGACCCTGGGGCACAGCATGCCGCTGAGGAAGAAGAACCCACCATCAGCGATAATTTCGGACAGTTATGGCAGAGGACTGAGGAATAACACATGGCCGCTAAGGCAGGGCACAGGCAGAGCCCACGGACACCACAGGCAGAGCGACTGCTCCTGAGCCCTGCCACAGCACAAAGGGACAGAGCCCGGCCACTGCAGGTGACAAAACGGAAAACATGGACAACATGGTAACACAGGCTGAGGCTACAGTAAACACCTTTGAGATGGTGCACTGGGTGTCCGTGCCCAGGGGCTGCCAGGGGCTGCG
>NW_010416017.1:72983-76515 GCF_000710305.1 Buceros rhinoceros silvestris | reverse complement strand
AGTGCGGAAGTGGCAGGTAGCGGAAGTCGCGTGCCGTGGGTGAGGCGCGCAGGGCTGCGCAGAGCCCGCGGTGACGGCAGCCTGGCTGGATTTATCCCCTTTTTTCCAAGCCACAAATCATCCCTCCTCGATGTCTTGCGCAGTCATTAGTCGTCGTTCACATTGATCAAAATGCAAAACTCAGTAAAATAAACACCATCTGAGCATCCCGCTGACTATTTCGTGGTGCTGGGGTGGTTTTTAAACCAGATGTTGCCTGTGTCTGTTCAAACCCAGGTATTGCAATGGTTTGCTCGGAGTTGTGGAGCTGGAAGCAAAACTGCCTGGAAACTAGTAGCAAACCAATGCGAGACTTCCTCCTGCTTTCATTGTTCTCAGGGAGGGAAAGGAAGAACAAACAGGATGAGAGAGGACGCTGGCTTGCTCTAACGTGCTTTCTATCCAAGAATGCATCTGATTATTTGTGAAACACATAAGGATTTAAATATATATATATATATATGCTCCCAGTCCTGCAAATGAACATGTTGCCCTGATCCTCAGCTTGAATGCCAAGTCCCAAGCTAAACTGTGATTTCATTATGATCTATCTCCTGTCTATCAAGATGGTAAAAATGTAGAGGATCCTTCTGTTAGCACTGACATCAGAAATGCATGAAGTGACAGCAGGGGGGTGAATGGAAAATCCGGGGGAGGGCTGCTGTTTCCGGGCTCCTGGGAGGAAAGGAGCAGCCTCGGTGGGGAGGAGTGCACCCGGTGACCTCCTGGGATGCTGGGGATGCTGTGCAGGCTGTACCGGTGCCCGGCCAGGATGCAGGAAGAGCTATTGCTGGGCAGTCCTTTTCTACGGGCATCTTTTTCTATAGAAAATGAAGTTTCCGAGGTGTTATTTTATCATGATTATAATAATGGTCTATCTGTGTTGTTTATCGGTGTCTCTCTGTACACTGTTTTTCTGCCAGGAGCATCTAAACAAAATCTTGCAGCTGGAGTCGCTGTGACTCAAAACAGAGTATTCAGTTGAATTGGCCCCAAATATTTTTTTTTTTTTCCGTGAGTCCGTTCAGCATGAAATTGTGTTTCCACCCGGCAGGTTGCCCCTGGGCATGGTGGCTGGACCCTGTTGTGTCTCACCGTGGTGCCCCTTGCTGCAAGCTGCCCTGTGCTCCAGCCAGCCCGGCTGCCGCAGCATTGGCATGGCTATATGTGAGCTGCAACGTGGGCAGGGCTCTGCCGAGCCAAACGAGGGCGTTCAGCTGCCACATCTCATCCTTCATGGAGCAAGAGCCATGGAAGGAGAGAACAGCTCCTCCTCGCTCAGCTCCCCACGGCTCTCATCAGCTCCATACCCGGCATTTCTGCTGCTGCAGAAGCTGGGACTGTTTTGTGGCAAGTCATTGTTTTTCCCATTTCATCCCTATTCGGAAGGTGGAGAAATGTGAAAATGTCATTTTCTCCTACAGAGTGGCAGCGCCCAGCCTTGGTCAGCCCCGGTGAGCAACGAGCACCTTAATGAACCAAAGCTCTGCTGCTGGCAGATGTCAGGGGCGTATGTCAGGGTCAGTATTTTTGATTTATTCATTGAAGGGCATCAGCTCACGTATAAACTATGCAGGTCACTTGACCTCAGCGTAAAACTAAATTTAATTACCTAACAGTGCCACCACTGTTAATTATATCGTGAGGGGCTACATGTAGAATGAGTAAATCTAAATGACGTATAAGGACTTGTCCAATTAGCAAGACCTGCAGGTATTTCAGGCTTTGGATCATTCTCCAGAAGATGAGCAAGGAAAGGAACGAAGCAAATAAGGAAGCACATTGGAGACCTGCTTTGGGCCCTGACACATGATTTATTCCACCAGCACATGTGGATCATTTGTGCCCAATAATCCTGTGATCACTCAGCCCCATGGCTGGCATCGGTATAATTTTTCTGGTTCCCCAAGTCCGGGCTGGTTTGCTCTAGTGTTTGCCCAGGTCTGTCCAAACTGAATGGAGGATGTTGAGAAATTAATACCCTGAGGAATGCGGAATAATGAGGTTTTAGCTAACATGATAACATGGGGCTCAGAAATGGATGGCTACATATGTCCTAACCTGCATCTATTGATCTTCTCAAATGCACTTTAACTGATTCATTATCACTTACTGATTGCTCGTCCTTCTGCTGATATGGGCTCTTCTCCAGGGAGAGAAGTGTTTTTCCGTTGCATCCTTGGAGCTGAGCAGGATTATGTGTGTGTGAGCCCCGCTGCCAGGATTTTTCCTATAGCTGTATACAAAAATCCCCCGCCCCTGTCAAGAGTTAAGCACTCCCTCCCTTCAGCATTGTTCAGCGACAACCCCCTGTAATCACCGCAGTGGGGGAGTAAATGGGCAAGGGCTCTTTGAAAAAAACCTTCCTCCACGGATTCATACCCTGGGAACAGCACAGTGCGTTTAAACAGCAAAGTCCTGGGGAACCGAAGAGAAAGAGGTGGTAGATGGTACAATTCCAGGAGCTTAACTCATCCACAGCACCCCTCCAAGCTGCCATTCTTCCCCAAAATATTTGGCACCGAGGACCAGCACAGGGTTTCCTTCATGCCCCTTCCACTGCAGTTGCATTTGCCTTCTCTTGAGGGCTGCCACCATGGGCCAAAGTCACCGAGGAGACAGCAGCCCAGAAGTCTCCCCCCAGCAAGGCCAGCAAAGTGCTAAAAGCAGCAGGGTTGCTTGCTGTGCCCTGCCCTGCTTTATGTAGATCGGACTCGCTATCTGCCTTGCAGGAGTTAAAGGAGGTTTTTCCAGGGTAGCAAGCACTCACACCCTTTGAAGCACCACTGTATTATTTACCAGAATACTAAAATTTAAATATCAATTTGCAATTTTGAGCTAACGCAGACTCGTACGTAACCACGCGTGTGCCTCCCCAGCAGATGCACACAGACGCTGGTGCCTTTGTTGGTCTCCCATCAGCCTGGCTATGGCATCGGAGACCTAACGCACTGTTGACTTGGCAAAGAGGTTTCTCTGTCCCTATCTGGGAACGGGCCACACCCGTGATGCGGGATTTTGGTTTATCAATTAACTTCTTTCCTCTGTGCCTCTTTGGCAAAGAAAAAAAAAAATCCATCAAAGGGCAACCCTGTTCTTCAGGAGGGTGTCAAGTCTTTTATAGTCATTTAAAACGTGCCAGTTGTGACTGGTTAGAAACCAATCAAAATCCCATTTTTGCACTGCTTGCAGAAAACCCAAGGCGGCCTTGCCCCCAGCAAACCATGTTCCCACAGCCCCGTGCCAAGATCTCATGGCATCAGCACGCATGAGGCCCAGAACGCAGGAGCTGCTGGATCGGACGCTTTCTCCGGGACCCCACTGCCACAGCAGCAAAGCCCTCTGCCCATAAATACCTGCTTTTCAGCCCCGTCCATGGGGCACAAGAGCTGCTCTGTTTTTCAAGTGCCTTTTATCAAGATTATATATGTTTTTTATGCTGATCAGTCTGGAGCTGAGCTACCCTAAGACAACCAGTGTTTATATCCTCTCT
>NW_010416017.1:68202-72894 GCF_000710305.1 Buceros rhinoceros silvestris | reverse complement strand
CTTTCCCTCTTCTTTTCTGGCTTGTCTTGCAGACCAAAGGCAGCCCCAGGCCTGGGAAACACCTGACCCAAAGCCACCCCCATCTGGCATTAAGCGTAGATCAGGAGAACAAGAGGAACTGGCTCTGTCTTTTGTCAAATGCAAATTGCTGAGAGTTAATTAAGACACATTTCAGGAACAGTGAGGCTGTTTTTTTTTAAAGAATAATCTGTCCTGAGGGGTGGGTAGGGTTCGACATCTCTCCTGGGGAAAGGGGTTAGAGAACTGGAACTGCGCACTGCAGTTAGCAAAGGTGCTGACAATGAACGTCCCACAGGGCTTCAGTGTGGCCAAGCACACAGGGTGTTCAGACACCGGTGAGACGGGAGGCAATCCAGCTCCAAAACCTCCTTGGCATAGGTATTTTTTTCAGATTTTCGTTTACTTTTAACAATCTGTGTCTTTGCCATGGCTTGTGAGATGTGTTGGTCTGCAAAGAAGGTAGAGCCACAAAGGCACTATGCTGCTGCTTTTTGGTACCATGTCAAGTACTCATCGTTTCACCCTGCAAGAGGCAAAAGTCTTTTATATGACCAAAAAAACAACACCCCAAAGGAAAAAGAAAAGAAAGGTTACACCACGGAATAGACTTCCCAAGTCTGCTGTTTCAGGCTTTCCACTCATGGTCAATGACCAAAGCAGAAGCAAGTCAGAAAACAACTGGAGGTACTTGAAGCAACTGAAACTACTCATCTGAGTAGTGCTTAAAGTGTGAGCGTCTGAGTAGGAAGACAGGGTTTGAGCCAACTGCTGTTGCCTTTCTGTGGAGGCTTCGCTCAGAGGTGTTTACTTCCTCATGCCTTCACAGAGATGTGGCAGTCTATGAAAGCCTCCTCCTGGAATTAGATGTAAATGGTGGTTTGTTTGGTTCGTTTTTTTTTTTTTGAAAAGAGGGTTTCTAGGTCCTGTCATAACAGGGAAAAGCTTAAAAAAGCTAACCCAAATGTTCGCTGAAGGCAAGACATGCTGCACTCTTACGGATGGCGAATTTCAAAGGCAAGGGACTTTCTGGTGTGCTGAAAGACAAAATCATCATCAGAACATCCAAAAATATCACTTCACCATCTCAGAAGGGAGCTGCTTGGGTCTGAGTTTTATGCACGGAAGGCCTTCTGCAGTGTGCTGCTGCTTGGCAGGGATGTGGAGGCAGGCTGGCTTCAGGCCCAGGAGATCCTGTGGAGTTTAGATACTTTGATTTACAGATTGCATCAGAAAGCACGGCAGGAACAGCAGACTTCCTTCACCATCAGTTTTGTGACCCTTAGAAGGCATTTTGCAGCCTGCAATATGGAACAGCCTTCACTCCTACAGCTAAAATCATTAACGTCATCTACTGATGGAAAAGTCTCCAAAAGAGTGAAGAACCAGACAACGGCCCTGGCCAATATGGCCATGTCCTCACCACTGCCGTTTGGTAGTGATTAATGCTGTTAATGCAACTGCAAAGGTAACATGAAGGGATGGCTACCTCCTCCAAGGTGAAGATTATACCACACCACCGAGAAATACCTCCAGAAAGCCACAAAGACAGACAAGCAGGACTCCGGGTAATGAGACCAGGGGGAAAGTCCTCAAAATGCAAGTATCAGGCAGTGCTAGAGGCAAAGCCATGAAGAAGGGAGAAGGGTTCACTCAACTGTGCAGCATCCCACTCGTCAGTAGAGACCTGGAAATGAAGTGACCTCCAGGATGAGAAAAGCACGGTCAGCACTTGGTTCAGCTCAGGGATGTAGAGAGCAAACGAAAACAGGTATTGTTAAACAAGTGGATGACTTTAGTGTTAACACTTGACTTCTGAGAAACTACTAAAACACCAGGCAGGAAACGAGGTGGGTTTGAAAATATCTATGAAAGTCGTGCTGCATGTTCAGGGGAATGACTCCATCTTCAGTTAAGAAAGCAGAAAAGAGTGGGCTGATCCTCCGAGCAGGGGAAAACCCTGCCCGCAGCTGAGCCCGCAGTCTGGGCTCTCATGAGTAGATTACAACAAGGAAGCTATCAGCTGGGAACTAGATGGGACGCTCAAAAAAACCTTGGCAAGAAAGTCAGATCAGCCCCAAAGGACAAAGATGTGACAGAGCGCGATTTCCCCTGTGCACCAGTGCCGAGTGGGAAGGGTGAACTGGAAAAGTGCCTTTGAAATTCTGGCCTCTACAGGCTCAAAGCAGCCAGCCTATTAGAGACACTTTTAAAAGTGATGTTATTGATATTTAATTAATCTCGGTGTTTCAGAAGTTTGTGATTCTCAAGTTTGTGGCTCCTGGCACCGCAGTGCTGTAGCTTGCACTGAGGTTACCGAGAGCTTTGCATCCTCAATGGTTACAAGATCAGGCCCTTGAAAGCATGTGGTGATGAGTGGGAAGAGACACACCACAGATGATGGCAACCAGAGAGCAACTTCTCTTTGTTCAGTGTTACTGTCTGACACCATCAAAGTGGTGCTCCAGCCCTGTCCAGTGCAAGGCTCTGCAGACCTGAGACACCACCTCTGCTGGGAGCTTCCCTCATCGCTCTGTTCTCAGAAAACTCTTCAGAAAGTCCCATCAAGTTTAATACACATCATTTAAATGTCTGTTTTATAGTTTAGTTTGGAGGTAGGACCACTTCGTTGATTCTCTGGTATTAACACGATGTTTGTCCAGACCTTGTAGAGCAGCATTGTCCAGAGTCACTCGGCACATGGTGGGCGGATGCAATGAGCCCACCACTGCCGTCCACCCTGGTCCCATTGCTAGCTCCTACTGCCCTGCTGTCTCCATCCCCTGCCCCTCACCTTACCTCACTCTCCTCTCCTACTCTCCCCTCTCCCCCTCCACCACCTCCAGATCCCAGATGGGGGTGAATAAACAGATATTCATCTGGAGATTTCCACCTGGAGAGACATCCATAGAAGCTGAGTGTCGGTCAGAAAGATACACTCGCAGGATTGAATACTAGAGCTCATCTCCTGCAAGCAGTGCTTGCCCTGATTTTAGCCGGTCATCAGTGGCAGGACCTAACCAAAGACACTCACTGCTAAAACTCCCTAGTGAAGTACTCAAGCCTTAAGACCACAGCAAGCTGCGGACATCTCCAGAGGGATAAATTCGCACTGTACCACAGCACCTCGCCAAAATGCACAGAGGGGAGGGGCCAACAGCCCCTCAAGAGACCTCTCTGCAAGATTTCCCTGGATTATTTAGTTTTAAAAGGAGATTTCAGTGCCTTGCAGAATAACTTGAGAAGCAAGTTAGACATTCCCTAACAGAAAATCCACTCTCCTCTATAAAGGGAGATGGTGGATTTAGCACTTCACGAGCAATCACGCTCTCAGAAGCACCAAATGACACGTACAGCAAAGTACAAGATTTGCAGGTGCTGTAGCTGACACAGGCTGTTTGCTGAAAGGGAATTAGTCTTTTCCTCTGCAAAACTGAGCATGAAGGGGTAGTCCTCTGCCAGCCAGTGGCAACGAGGCTGCTAAAAGCCCAGGCTGCTCCTGGAAAATAGGACCTGAGCTCCTGAAAGGCCCTCTTTCAGCCTTGTTTTCCCTTTCTTTTCTGTCTCTTACTTGAGCTAGGGTAAGGGCTGAGATGCAGCTGACCTGAAATTACTAAAATAATGAAAAAAATCTGTAAGACAACTCTTAGACACCAATGGCTTCCAGGCATGCAAAACAGCCAAGTTCACTGGTATTGCCTGTGCTTTGTCTCAGGTCCTGACATTGCACACCAAATAATTTTGGAACATAATGAGCGCATCAGCCTAATACCGAGTTCACATTAAACACAGTAAAGCCACCACCACCAGCAGCGGTTTAATCAGAAAGGAAGAGTGCAAGATCAAAGTGTCCGCTTCCATTTTCTCAACGAGATGCTGCTGTGAAATCAGAAAACCCGCAAAAAGCCGGGGTACCAGTAAATCCATCTTTCTGTAGAAGTGAATCCCAACATGGTATAACTGCAGCTGTAACAATCAAACGGAGGATGCACAGGCCCAGGCAGAAAGGATGGGTCTTCCAAGCAGCGTGTCTGGGGGTTACCCTGCGGAGGGATGGGGCCACTTCACTTCATTTTGGTCCCAGCTCTCACTATATTCAGCTAGAACCATATAGCATACTTAAAAAAGAAAGAAACAACTGGAAGTCATAGCCTTAGGAAAGCAATAGAATAGGATTGTTGAGAGCGTTCAAGAAACTGAAGGACAGTTCAGGTGACCTGAGGGTAGTGATGTGATCTGTGAGGTCCCAGACACCATCCCAGCCTGTGCGAGGAGGGCTCCCCAGGCACCCTGACTCCATTCCAGCCTTGCTGTAGCCTTACCAGAAGTATCATAACAGAAATGTGAGTGACAGTTTAGAGTACACATGGTCACAATCAGCCAGGACAGCCTGCTGCCAGCCCTCGAAGAAGAAATCTTTAGCTAACAAACACGTTCCAGCCTTTTGAGCTTGCAGATAATGATGGTGCGAGGAGGGCTCCCCAGGCACCCTGACTCCATTCCAGCCTTGCTGTAGCCTTACCAGAAGTATCATAACAGAAATGTGAGTGACAGTTTAGAGTACACATGGTCACAATCAGCCAGGACAGCCTGCTGCCAGCCCTCGAAGAAGAAATCTTTAGCTAACAAACACGTTCCAGCCTTTTGAGCTTGCAGATAATGATGAAACAGAGA
>NW_010416017.1:55404-68073 GCF_000710305.1 Buceros rhinoceros silvestris | reverse complement strand
CAGGGAGCTGCTTCACCAGGCTGGAGCAAGCAGGGCAGAGCAGGAGCGCTGTTTCTGGCGTGGCTTGGCCAGGAAGAGGAAGGTGGCAGTTCAGTTTTGTGGGGTGTTGCAACATGCTGTGCTGCAGCCCCAGCTCTGTGGCTGCACCAGTCCCCCATGCTTGGGGACAGCCCCCATGGCTTGATGGGCTTTGTGCTCACCAGGGGTTTCCTCATGTCCATGCATCATCTCCATGTCCTTCCCATGACACTACAACACATGGTTTTGCTAGGGGGACTCAATAGTGGCTCAAAGAAATTAATCAAATTATTTTTTATAGGAAAAACCCCTGCACGCATCATCCTGACCCATCTTGAGGACAAGCAGCATCTCCAGGTTTCCAGTTGGCTCTGTATAGGGCTGTCAGATTTCCAGGGCAGGGGAATGCTGTGGTTTTAGGTCCCTTAGCATCACAGGATCCTGGAAAGGTGCACCACAGCGCTGCAATGCTCATGTGTGATAGCACTGCTGCCATCGTCACCAGCAACACAGGACAAGCCATGGTCTGAGGACAGGAACCTTGTGGACATAGACAACTGGACTTGGCTCCTGCTGAGAAAGTCTCTGTTTGAAAAACACATCTCAGCTCAGGCTACTCCTGCTGAGATAGTTTGAATAAATTCTGCATAAACTTTCCTGATACAGTAAAAATAACAACAACAAAATAGCAAGAGACAGAAAGCATACAGACAGAGCAGAAAGCAAATTTGGAATGATTTAGATGATTCAGGTTTTTTTTAGAGTAATAAGCAGCTAGTGCAGCTCACCACGCACTCGCACAACCCCGGAGCTTGAAGTCAGTGCGGAGGTTTGAATGAATGATTCATTATTCTGCACACGCTCTGGCTCCTCTGCCACTGCAGCCTGTACCCAGCTGGATCTCAAGAGAAATTCCTAGAGTGTGTAATTGTGTATAAAGTGATCATCCTGCATCAGGAAATAGGTTTGTGAGCATTCCTAGCCAGTACAATTGATGTCACACAGCCGTGGTCTGCAAGGAAACAGTGTGGAGGTACATACCGCAGCGAGTCGTTGGTGAGCGAACGCAGCCTCCAGGGAGGGATGGATTTAAGCCCAAGCAGTTAGGGAACATGCAGTATTTAATTTTAAAATGGCTCAGTGTGACTATGGTCGGGGAAGGGAGGAGGCACTGACCTGCAAGCCCCCCAGCAGCATGGCCAAGTTTAGGGGTGCACCCCAGGGGCTTTGCATCCCTTTGCCAGAGGCTCCCATGGGAGCCCAGCGGGGGTACGTGCTGTAGCTGTAACCTCCTCCTGCCGCAGAGCTGGGGCTCCAGTGTCCAGCGGGCACTGCCAGACCCCGCACCCTTAGTGAGGGCTTGCAGCCCCCCAGTGAAGCCAGCACCCCTCTCTCCTGCGGGTGAGGACGCTGAGCCCGCAGCACCCTCTAGAGGCCCGCAGCCACCCAGCCCTTGTTTCCAGGGAGGCTGTGGCTGCACTGAAAAGCAGATCTCTCCAGCAGTGGTTTCTCAGGCATCACTGTGCACCAGCTTGTCTTAGAGAGACATCGGCGCCCTGCGCAGCATCAGGCCTCCAGCTTGTCCCTCCTGGTGCTGGAAGGGATGGATATGGGCAGTCTGCAGGCAAGGGCTGGGATGGAGCGGGCAAGGTGGAGCAGGGGCTCCCCACTCAGTTGGGGAAAAGTCCTCTGCCCAGGGAAAAGTCCTCTGAGCTCCTGCTTTGCAAGGCTCCAGGTCCCCAGAACGTCCCCAGCCACAGCCCGCATCATCTTGGTGGCAGGTTTAACCCAAACTGGAAGTTGAATCCCAGCAAGTGCAGAGACGTACACTTCACTCCCATCACGCGGGTCCCCAGAGGGCTGCAGGATGCAGCTCGGTTCAGCCCAACAGCATCCCTCTGCTCACCTCAACAGGGCAGCTGTTCTCCTGGGGCTGTAGCAGGAGCAAGAGGAGTTAGGCTGGATGTTACCAACAAGTGACTGGTCAGTGAAATCACACTTTAGCGTAGCCCTGAGGAAGCATAGCTTAAATTCCTACGTGTAATTAAACAAACAGGTTACATCCAGACAATGTCATTCTATTACCAGTATCAGCTATACCAGCATGTGCTGGTCGACACACAGTCCTAACAGACGTACGGGGTTCACCTGGGATTTGCTGTGTAGATAATGTGAGACACCCAAGGACAAACATCCCCCAACTGCTCTACTCTGCTGGTCCATGGCATGCAGCCACAGCTGCCTTTGTTTCTGGAGTTTCCCAGTTCCACGTCTGATTACCGGTCAAAATAGGGCTTTTCTGTATGAAGCAAACCATTAACTCTACCTACCATTAAACTAGGATTTTTTAATTAATGTATTTTAAGAAGTCAAATTTTCACCACACAGCTTGGTCCTGGTGGTTTCTCTAGCTGAAGAGGTGGGTCCAGCTCTTCCCCGAGCTTCTCCTGTGCCCATACCACCTTCGGCATCCCTCAGCTTCCCTCCCCAAGGCGTGACTTCCAGTGTACCTACCCCAGCAGGACTCCAGTACTTCTCTGCCTCAGTCACCTCACAACCCTCAGCCCAGGGCAGGTTTCCCCGTAGGGACCATCAGCAGAGCACTCCCAAGCTCCTGAGCAGCATGGAGACAGCTCCCCCACTTCCACAGGGCACCAGTAATCTCCAGCTAACAGAAACCTGTGAAGCCACGATAACGCTATCCCCTGGGCCTCCTCTCTTTTGCCCTCAAGTGGGAACTCACAGGGTGTTCAATTGTCGAGATCAGGCTGAATATGGAGAGATTACCCACCACTGATTCTGGGGATAAACAGTTTCCTTTGCAGCATAGTTTCTTTTTTAAGAACTCCTCCCCCACCCTTTCTCCAAATTAATTCCATCCCAGCCACGAGCCTCGGTAGAAAATCTTGCCATGATCATTTTGAGCTAAATATTCTGAGTAATCAATCAAACCCGTGGAACCAATTTTGGAGCTGTCATTTTTAATTTTTCCAATAAAAAAAATTGAGCATTTCACTCACAGTGCTGTTGTGATTCAAGCTCTTAAAATCTTTGCTCTGCCGCATCAGTGCTTCGGAGACGTACTTGAAAATCTGGAGAGCGAAGAAACTGTAACGGATTGATTTTTTAGCAGTGAGAAGAAACCTGTTTCTTCACGGGCCTTTAGACCTGTCTCAGAAAACCTTTTCTCTCTCTCTTCCCTACTTCTAAAAGAGGCGGAAAGGAGTATTAGTAATTATATACACGCAGAAGGCTGCCACTAATTAAAAAGTTGACACATTATTGAGAGCTCAGTGCATAAATGCATGGCTAATGAAGGCCCAAAGAGCACACCTGCTCGGTGCTGGGGTGGAGGAGAGGACTTCTCCAGCCTCCGGCACGGGATGCCTGTGGACACGTCGATGATGGAGGAGCTGACCTGTGAGAGGCAGCAGGAGCGGAGTCACTACAGCAGTGGCTGGAGAAATCCACCCTGGAAAGGGCAGGTCTATTAAACATACCAGAGATTGTGCTTTGTGTTCAGGGTATGCGGGGGCTGTTTACCTCCAGGACTCCTGTTCTTGGCAGGCCCCGGCCGCCCCATGCCCGGGTCTGTGATGTCCGGAGGTAGAGCAGCGACTCTTTCATGGGCACCCCCTTGCTGTGGGGAAGGAGCTTGTGTGCCCTTGTGAGGTTGAGAGCTCTGCTGGTGGTGGCATGTGCCTCCAGTGGGGTCCCCCACGCCACACAGGGCTCAACTGAAGGGTCAGACAAAGTGTGTCCACGGGCAGGATGGGCTCACTAGCCTTCGGGCAACCATCCTAGGAGAAGGACAACTCTGACTCCAAACCCGGGCAGATGGAGCTCGTTTAGCCCTGTAAGGCATCCACCTAAGAGAAGGATCCTCTAACCAAACCTATGACCTGAGGACTTCGCTGTCACCATCCAAGCTCGCTAGGCCCTGGCAGATGAACCTCAGGTGTAAAGGGTGGAGCCAGTTCCGCGCACGCTGGTGCCTCACCTAAAAAATCCACCGCGCAGACCCGAAGGGTGCACTCATCGCTTGCAGTGAGCGTGGGAAAAGCTCTCCCCAGATCTTCGCTCGCTCGCGAAGCCAAGCCATGATGATGATGATGATGTGGGGGCTGTGTTTCGGCTCAGCCAGGAGCCAGCACACTAGAGGCTCTGCAAGTCATTCATCAAGCAAACACTTGGGCTGTAGGAAAGTGTACGGGAGTTTTGCCGTCACTGGTGCTGGTTCCTGCCTCCCCTGTGAAGCTTGTGCCAGCTATAGCCTGTAAGCTGGTGTTGGCTTGTGCTGTTAATGGGCTGATGGATATGGATGAAGCTGTGCCCAGTGAAAGCACCGTGTGCTTACGTGGAAGAGGGGGAAAACCACAAACGCAGCATCAGTGCCTACAAGTTGGGTCCCTACATCATGTGGGAAAGGGAAAGGACCCTTCCTACAAACTGATAGCTGAACTCTTCTAGTTCCATGTTCCTTTCACACTGAGATACTGTGGCTCTCCTGCTCCGCTAGCACAGAAACCAACGGACACCAGTGAGATGGAACAAGCGATGGCTGACAGCCCCTGCTGCAGCCAACCCTGTGTGACCCTCATGCCTGTACTGCTGCCAGCCAGCACCTCCGTGTCCGGCCAGGACTGGCAGCTCTCCACATTGCTCCCGCTCACCATTCTCTCTGCTTGAAAGACCTCATAAGGGTGAGGCAGCAAGCACGTAATTAGCATGGAGCAGCGGCAGAAGCTGATGGTGTTGATCAGCAGCTGCCTGCCTTGTACCAACACACCTGCACCCTGAAGCTCCCTTATCTCGCTTAATTGTGCTCATCAAGGGCACAGATTGGACATGGAAGATCTGAAGATGCAGGAAGCCCTTTGGCATTTAAGAAAGGAGATGAAACCTAAGAAACAGAGAAGTTAATATGTTTTCGGTTTGGAAGAGCACTTGGAAATGCCACTGCTGGTTTATTCATCTCCTCTCCCTGGAGGACAACAGGCATCCTCTTTTTCCTCTCTCTGTGCTGAATTGCCTTTACTGGAAGTTAAAAGGGACAGTGGCAAGTTAATTCTATTTTGGAGCCAGACAGTTTTTGTCTATGCCTTTCATAATGCCTTTGGATTATGAAAACGTCTTTAAACTGGGATTTAATTAATGTATTTTAAGAAGTCAAATTTTCTCTTTCTATTTTGCTGTTTTGCTTCAGCAATTTCTCTCTCCCAGGAAACCTCAAATGACTCAAGACTAGTCCCTGGACCTTTTCCCATCATGTCTCAGCTGCTGCTGCAGCACTGCCAATGCAAGGCAAGGGCAGAACCCAGCCCACAAGCAGGACGCGACCACAGTGCCCAAAACAAGCAGAAATGACCCCGAAGCCAAATGTTTCAACATGATGATCAGCTGTATTTTCAGTCCATTAATACACATTCATTTACCAGATACAAACAAAGCGGAAAGGAAAGCGATTGATAGCAGAAACAAGGAAACAAAACTCAATTCCAGCAGCCTTCACAGAAGGGATATTCAGTGTTCACAACTGCACCGTCAGCAGGTAGACACAGGAGACCCGCGCTCACACTCCACGTGGGAGCTCTCCTTTTGCTGATTAGTTTAGCTGGAGACATGATTTAGGGAAAACAACATTCCCGGAACTGTGACTTTCAACCCTTTTTCTCATTTCCTGAGTGTCAGGAAAGAGTTATGTTGGAATTATTTACATGGAAGAAATTTTATGAAAACACACTGGGAGGTTAAAAATAGAAGAATTACAAATACCGGAATACACAACAAGAAAGCAGGCAGGGAAATAAAAAAAGAGAACCCCCAAGAGGATCATTGCATTCAGTGGTCGATGGACAGTTTGTGGGTCTGCTCCACTTTGACGCACCTTCATTTTACAACCTTAACTTGATTCACTGCCGTGGCATTATGCTCCTGGTTGAAACCTCGATTCTGCAGCTCCTGGTTCCAGCAGGACCTCGGCTGTGCAGAAGGGATGGCCCGTTTGAAACAATCTGCAGAATGACTGCCACAAGACACAAGAGCGTATTCACATCTTGTAGGTCACCCGGGAGACGACAACCTCTACCCCCGTACCTTGTCTGGAGACCGTTCACTTTCATCACCTTGGCCACCATTGCCAACAGTCCAACAGTCCAACAGACCGAGACCTCCCTGCCAGCAGAGCAGCGCTGCAGCTGATGGAGGCCTGTCAGTTCAGACCAGCGTGGATTTGGGTTTTTACATTCGGCAGGAGGAAGAAACAGCATTAAAGGACTGTTCATTTGAATGTCCCCCCAAACGCAGCCTCTGTGCACAAATTACAACCCCCCGACTGTCCTAACTGCAAGTGCACAAAAGATGAAATAACACCAGCAAACCACATCTGAGCTTGATTGTATGCGGATGCTTCCTTGGAAGGCATAAAGGTACTGTAAAGTATTGATGTCAGCTAGGCAAAACCCGCACCGAGGTCTCCCCCAGGGACAGCACCAGGATTGTGAAACCTGATCAAAAGAAATGAAAACAGAGCATTTGGGGTTTAATCCAGCAAAGGTTGCATCAAGTCAGGTGACAAACTGAGACCGAGAGACCAGAAACTGAGTTGAGGACTTTGCATCTGCCATGGAGCACTGGAGTAGTTCTTCTACAAATTATTTGTTAGTAAATGTCTTACATAGGATGACATTTTATCCCTCATTTTTTTAAAACCATGCATTAACTTTACAGTGAAACATCTATCCACTCTAAAATCTATACAGAGCAACCACATATTTTAAAATATCAGACTATTAAGATAGGGTAAAGAGGACGAGTTCTCAAAGTGGCATGTGTTAAGGAATAAATTAAAGAAAAAAAGTGCTCTAGTCAGGTTGAACTGCAAAATAAAGTCTGAGCCTGGGCAAAGTTCTCACTTCCTACAGTTCTAACAAATAAATGCCACAAGAAACAGTTTGTGTTTCCAGCTTCGCTAGTGCTTGAATCCACATCACTTGTTACAGTACTCTATCTGCCAGCGATCCTCTCCAGTTTATTAAAAATAAACCCACACTGGTAGTGTGGGCTGAGAAACAGTGATTGTTTAGGTGCAGAAATTAACTCTATCATGGTGTTCAACCTCACAGGCTTCTTAATATAAGAAATAAACCTCCTGCTGCCAGGACCTGAGGAGCCAGCTCCGAGCAGCACAGCCCACAGACACCAACAAGAGCTGTGCCTTCGCTGCAGGTGGCTCCAGCCCCATCATCTGTTTGCCACACTCGGGGGGGTTTGGTGGCCCCACGAGCCCCTGGGAATACAGGGCTCTCTACAGTGCCCTGATGCTGCCTTGCACGCCTTGTTTGTGTTGAATCATTACTAAATTCCTGGTACCAGGAATTTAGCACCAGCACAGGGAAGGGATGTTCGGCACAGCTCCTCTGTTCCCACAGAGCGCCAGTGTCAGGCCTGTCTGCCGCTTTGATAATGAAAGACCTTCTTCATTAGCACCTTTTCATACAGCATCGGCCAATTAAACATCTCTGTGGCTCTGCTGTGTCACCTGGGACCAGCAGCCATTGCGAGCTGGGCTGAGTGGTGCAGAACCTGGGTGGTTTTTCCCCAAAGCAGCCTGGCAGAGGGGGGACTTAACACCACTGGAGTCATGAAGTCCCAGTAATTAGCTACCTCCCACCTTAAAAGACAATATGAGGATAATTTAATGATTACAAGAATCTTTGCTAATATGAGGATGGGGACAATAAGAGCACTTAGGAGATGACAGGAGTTCACATGTATGGGTGGCAGGGTTGAATGCTTCCTTTTCAACCACAAATACAGATCTGTGTGACTTACAGTGATTCTCTGACAGGCTGCAATTGTTTAAAGTGAGCAGCTTTGTTCAAACTAAAACAGCTAAAAAACATATTGGGAGAGGAGAGGAGAGGAGAGGAGAGGAGAGAAAAGCTCTGAACTAGCACTGACGTGAAATAAAGAGACACCTTTGATCTTGACTGCAAATGGCTGGGCCAGCATTGCTCTGGCTCTGCAGGGGGTGACCCCAGGTCAGTTATTAAGGGAAAAGAAAGAAAAATCAAGGGAACATATTGATGTGCTCATACCTTGTCAGCTAAAAGCATCATCCTCCTGGACAAAAGATCAGCACGTAAAATGCTGCATGAGCACTTGCAACAGGCTGAGCAGCCCATGCATGCACCAGCCAGGAAGGAGCGTAACAGGCAATTGCATCTACAAAACTTGAGCGAGAATCAGTTGAAGCTGTAGGAAGGGGCTGCCCTGGAAGAACATCTGGGCAGGAGGGTTGAGACTTACTCAGGTGATGCAGCAGGTACAGAATGACCTGCTGTCTATTTACAGGTCAGAAGACACAGAAGACAATCAGCTAAAACATGGTGCCAGCTACATTCCGGGATAGCTTAGGGACCAGCGTGATTCTTTTCCAGTTAAAAACTGGTGAGACTGTTAGAAAAGCCAGAAGAGGAAAAAATAAACTTGCTGCGGAACTAAATTAAATGCCAGCTCACTTGGTCTTTTGACTAAGGAGATCTGGGCACAGGGTTAAACCCAGCTAGCAAAGGGATCCTCCTGAACACAGTGGCAGCAGAGCAGCCTCTCACTTCTCCGGATCTGACTCGTTAGGCATTTCTAATGGTCTGATCTCTTAGTGTTCAACACGGCACTACTGATCATGGGGAACACCTCTCCTGCAACTGCAGCTGGAGCTGGACATGAAATTGGGAGACATGGCTCACTGCAAGACGGAGCGTAGAGCCAGGATGACACCCACCAGGCAAGGTCCTGACCCAAGGGTGATAGTGTTTTGCCCAGGGATGCTGAACAGAATTGCTGCTTCACTGGACAGTGAGATGCAAAATAGCTTTGAAACTGTCTTACAGAAATGGAACACAGGACTGGGCATGCTGAGTTTTACCTGTGCTTGGGAAGACATGTCCTGCATGATTGAGCTTAAGATGGTGGCTGGTCTAATAACAAAGTAGACCAGAGACAAGGCTTTGCTAACTGCTCCCCTTCCCCCTTGCATTCAATCCCACCAACAAAGCGACACATCAGCTCAGTTTGAGCATGACATCAGCCTTAACTGCTTTCCCTTCCTTTAAACAGGAAGGAAAGGGATGGGTGGAAGTGTCTGCCCATGTACTGCAAAAGAAATGTAGGGATGGAGGACCCAGAGTATGGCGCTTAGTTCAGCCCATGCTCGCTTTTGACTTCGTCCCATTACACACAGTGCCTTGCTTCAGCTCCGGAGAAGCAAGGCTTGAGATTCAACCTTGATCCTCTCCTGACGAACACCTTCACACACAGCAGGAACAAACTGACGTGTTGCTGTCCACAAAGGCCAGCACCTCTGGCTCCATCGCGGCTGTCCTTTGCCAAGACCTCAGCAGAACCATGCCGCATGAGGACTGCTGATTGCTCGAGCTGTGGTAGAAACAGGGTGATCTTCCCCCAGAGGGGAGAAGAGACTGAAATGCTGATTCTGGTACAAGATTGTTAGTCCATTTCCATTTAAGAAGTGAAACACCTACACTTGGCTAGCTGTAGGACAGCCCAAGGCAGCAGCAAGCAGCACTCCCCGACAGCGCCAGATCTGCGTGATGTGCCCTGATGGCGCACAAAGGGCTGAGACGGGGGAACTCCAGGAAGCCAAGGTGTGGATACCCGAAAGCCTTAGAAGCACACGCAGCCCACAACTCCTGCGCGGCCCCAGCAGGATGACAGCATGTGCGCAACCACAATATACGGCTGGCAGTGGTAACATCACCTGGCATTTGTTTCCTGTCCTAGGAAGTGGCCTGCATCCTTTAGGTGCTCAGAAGATGTCTTAAGTGACTCCTCCAGAAGTTAAGCTTCTCATTTGTTGGAATTTCCAAGTCTTTTTGCTCCTCTCCTTTGCTAGTGTCAATTTGCTTCAAGTTCCTCCACCCAAATCCTTAAGAAAGACACATGAGCTTGGCGGAGATCTTTTTTGTGTCCCTTAGCAATAAAAAAGCTTTCTAAAATCCCGTATCGTTCATCAACTTGTCTCTAGAGAACCAGACTTTAAGATATAAAGCAGTCTGCATCTTCTTAAGTCCAAACCTCCATGGGTACCATGGACTCCTTTGTGCCAACGGAGGGAAGCAAGTACTCTTCCTCCAGAAAACGAAAGGGGAATTGTACTAAAAACCCACGAATCTTTTTTAATTCTTCTGCTGCTTTCACAGGATCATCATTGGCTAATTTGGGCTTGTTGATGAAATCACGCAGTTGGGTTAAATTATTCACCTGGTCACTGGGAAGGCATCGAAAAACCTGATCAAAAAAAAAAAAAAAAAAAAAAAAAAAAAAAAAAAAAAAGGAGTGGCATATCAGTGCAGGGGAAGTGATGCAACACAGAGTTCCCGAGAAGCACCAAAACATCCAGGACAAGTTCCCTGGGAGGGAATGACCAAATTAACAGCCTAGAGAACAGGGGGGAAGAGGCATGTATCTGTGATATGGCTGGAGCAGGCAGAGGGGAAGCTCCAGAGCTTTTTCTGATCACTACAAAAGCTCTTTAAAAACCAGAAGTAAAATTTACTACTTCTCCAGCTAGAAGTAGAAAGCACACCACGGCCATTCTCTGGAGCTACATCTGATACAAGTAACGGGAGAAGATACAAGTAACGGGAAGAACTGCTGCCTTCTTGGCTGCCATCACACTTTGAGGATGCACAAACTCCAGTTTCTTTTTCACAGCTCTTCCATCTGACACTATTCACCCCTTCAAAGCAGCTCTGAAGGTCCAGCCCCAGGAGCTGGGACCTGCTGCCCTCACCCTCCTGGTGCTGCTTCTCCTGTTGGCATCTGCTGCTGCTGTGCCGAAGGAGGGAGGGGGAAGGCGACACATTCCTCACCTTATCAAAGATGGTGGCATTGCGAGCTGCCGTAGAAATCCACACCTCCTTGAAGAATTTGTCACAGACAGGATCCTGGTGTTCTGGGTTGAGATCAGAGCCACCAAGGACAACCCTGTGAAGACAAAGGGACTGATGCTTAAGGAGACAGAAGCACCGGGCGCTCCCTCTCTTGAGAAATGCCAGGAGAAGTTCCACTGGGACTTGCCAAACCCTGTGTGCTCTTGCTCCCATTCCCTGCAACAGTCTGTCAGCCATTACACTACTTGATTTTCTCCTCCCTTTTTTTTCTATGCAATAACTGTCCAGATGGGAAACAGGGTGAGAAAAAAAAAAAACAGGAAAAAGAAGATGATCTTAATGAAAAAACGTCTGTGTTGTGGGCCAGATGGCTGCTCCAAGTGAAGAAACTTCCCTTAGAAAGAGACACCGACATCAAAAGTGAGGGAGTGTGAAAACAGGATCTGGAGGCACAATATCACTGTCCTGTTTATGAGCTCTTCTAGTGAAATCCTGGAGCAAAACAATTTGTAAGTCAAGCTGCTGAGCTGAGGACAGGAGCAGCACGAGAGAAGCTAATACCAGCGAAACAGCAGCAGAACTCGGAGCTACATCCAGGCCAGGCAACACTAAACCTGAGCAGGCAGCAGCAGCCCCATTGGTTTGAAAGGCTGCGGGCGGGTGTAAGCCTGACCAAGCCCTGCCTGCATTCCCGCTCGCTGCCCGCGCTCCGCCAGCCCTGCACATCCCACCTGAAGCACCGCAGCCGGAGGGACTGGGCAAACTTCCCAGCGCTGTAATCCTCCCCGTCCATCACCGAGGGCACAGTCTCGGTGTCCTGCACGATGATGGCGATCTCACTGTCCCGCTTCCCCAGCATGCTGCGGTCGTTGATGTTGGCAGAGCCTGGTGAAGGGGAAAACGAAGCACCAGCAATGCATCACCACTGCATGAGATACTCCTGCACACCCCCCAGGCCCTCCACATCCCTCATCAACATTAGGGACCATCTGTGGCTTTGCTAGGTAGCACCTGGAGCAGAGGGCTTCCTTATGGAAACACAGACCCTGAGAGCCAGGATCTGGGGGAGGGAGAGAAAACCCCACACCCTAATTTTTGCAGGCTTCAAAAGCTCTAAGTTTGGAAGATGGTTAAATCACAGCCAAGCCAGGCCAACATTTTCAAAAGTTTACTCTCTCTAACTTCCCAGATGCTTTTGGTGAAGGATATCACAGCTTTCAAAGGACATATTAAAGAGGACAGGCTCCATCACTGAGCCCTGGAAAACACCACTGGTGACTGGCTGCCAGCTGGATTGAACTCCATTCACCACCACTCACTGGGCCCGATCATCCAGCCAGTTTTTCTACCCCAAGAAGAGCACAGTCAGAGCTGTGAATTAACTCAACAGGAGTTAATTCCTCTGATACATCCAGAGGAAAAATGAGCCAAGCCTCTCTCCATCATTTCACCTCACTGTCCTGCACGGTGGCCTCATTAGCATTTTATTTCCATGCACCGTCTCTTTCATGGTGGAAAAGGGGTGCCACACTGCCTCCCCACTGCCTCCCCAGCCAGCACGGATGCACATGCTGATAAAAATCCATCCTCAGGCTTACAGGTACAGAAAGTACTCAGCCCCCCAGACCACCACAGTGGCAACAACCCTGCTCCTACTGTAATACTAAAGCCACCTCTGGGCTGCTCTGTGTACTGGAGACAGGACCTGACCCCTCGGAGGAGGACAGAGGAGGAA